>NC_087534.1:6153934-6288194 GCF_963921805.1 Phalacrocorax carbo | reverse complement strand
AAAGAAAGAAAGAAAGAAAGAAAGAAAGAAAGAAAGAAAGAAAGAAAGAAAGAAAGAAAGAAAGAAAGAAAGAAAGAAAGAAAGAAAGAAAGAAAGAAAGAAAGAAAGAAAGAAAGAAAGAAAGAAAGAAAGAAAGAAAGAAAGAAAGAAAGGAAAGAAAGAAAGAAAGAAAGAAAGAAAGGCAGCAAACAAACCCAAGAAATGGAAAAGAGCTATTAAATTTGAAGTATTAAAACATCAATCCATTCCCATGAAGAAGAATTGGATAAATGCCTGAAGACATCTGAAGCAGCCCCATTACACATACCACGTTTGAAATCTTTTTCCAAAGGTTCTGCTTTTTACAAAGAAGTGGCCTATGTAGATTTTGTTTGTAGAGAAGACAGAGTTAGTGGAATATAACTGAGGTTTTCCAGGAAAATCTTTATCTATCTAGGTATTTTTATAAGTGTGTGAGCGTCTTTATCTGTGCGTCTGTAGGCTTTTCTTTGGCTACCAAAAAAACCCAGATGTTGAAGCTATAAATTGAATGTAAGATCAGTGACAAATCTTCCTCCCTTCCTTGAATTCTGTGACCCATTCAATTATTTATGGTTGTGCCTTGCCTTTTTGCACCACTCAGGCTGACCTGCCCAGCTTGTTTCATAAAGCACATGGTAGTTTAATTAAATGACATTTCTGGGAAGGGAAACTATATTTGTTTAGCTGATCTATATGACCCAGACTAAATCTCTAAAAGTCTTCAGTAACAAGGTAAGAATACACAACTTATAAATTCCTTCACCCCACTGAGAACTCACGGAAAAGCATTTCACTGGGATTTGTGAATTTGAAGCCCCACTCCATTGCAGGCTGTTTATATTTATGCATGAAAGGTTTCAGACATGCTATAAAAAGTAAATAACTTCCCTGGCATTATGTTCTTTTCCACAGACACAAAGAGAAAAATATGTGTTTGCAAAACACCTATTTACAGCCCGGGAGACCTATTATTTCAGTTTCAGGAAACACACACAAATGAAATCTCCAGGGAGGGAGAGCAAGTCCGTACACCAGTGAGCCTGAGAGAGGGCACGCACGGTGGGGGACTTGGGGTATAACAGTCCCACCTGAAGGGTAAGATTTTAAATGCCTAACTTAGGAAAGAGACATTTCAGCATCTAAATCACCTGAGCTGGTCTCCCTCAGCTCCTGGAACAGGGAGCAGAGAGAAACAGGCAGCTCCAGCGAGTGATTCATCCCATCCCCAAGACAGGTGTCAAAAATGGGGTAGCGGATTCGTGCTCTCACAGGACTTTTTTCGTGCTTATTGACAACAAGACAGCAGGGGAAGCCATGTAAGATACCCAGATTAGGGTGGATGAATCCCATGAGTAGCAAAGGCAGAGGCTTTTAGTGCAAACAAAACAGCCACCAGGCACGTTTGGGGATGCAGGATATGGAAATGAGGGTGGCAACCTCAGCTTTCCACTGAGCACATTCACCGCTCTTATGTTTGCTGGGTATTAAGTGACCGAGATATTTATTTCTTTTAGCTTTTTCCAACAGTTGCAGTTCCCAGCACTTTGTCCAGCCTAACAGAGGTCTGTTATGATGAACTTATGCCTTCTGCTAATAGGCTTTTTATCTCCTATTTGCAGAGCACTCTGTCATTTTTAATGGTAGAGCTAAGTGCCAAACCCACCATCAAGCAAAAGCAAATACACAGGCTCCCGTGCAATTCTTTCCCAAAGAGATTGCAAATAGGCTCCTTAGTGAGTGAGTGATTTCCACACTCCACGCTATTTGGATCCTCATGGCTACTGGGAAGCCACAGGTTAAAGCACAAAAGGGTTTGCCGCAGATGTGTGCACCGTCTTATGAGAGGTGGTTTGTCTTTCAGATGCAAAGATGCCTCCTCAGCTCAGCCAGATTGTGCCTGTCTCAGAGGGTGTTTAGAGGCTCTGTTCTGCTAGGTCCTCTGCAAATATTCAGGGAGAGACAGCTCTTGCCCCAAGGAGCTTACATGGAAACCAGGAGATGAAGCATTTTTCTTGAGTTCACAGGATGAGCTTATACCAGGGTGAGCAACCGCCCCCCACGACCGCTGCCTGCAGGGCAACAGCATGGCATCACCCCACATTTGTCTTTCCCTCTGGCATAGGAATCAACTCCTCCCATTGACAGCCCGCAGCACATATCCCCCCAAAGCCCACTGCACCCTTGAGAAGCCTCTTGGCCTCTTCCCTGGCAGGGCCGGGAGGCTCCCCTGATCCCCGCCACCCTCATGGCTGCTTCCTATCTGTCTCTGTTGGGATGCAAAGGCCGGTTCTTGTCGGTAGCCTGTCTGTCATAGCAACACTTGATTTCTCCTTGGTATGCTCTGAGAAGCTGGAGCTGCCCTGCAATTAATTAATACTCTCCGCCTTACACCGAAGGTGCTCCCTCCTGATAGCGCACAGCATTGCGCTCCGCTCTTCAGCACCGCTGGCTGCAGAGGCATTCAAGGCATTAGCAGCAACATAATGCCCTCAGTTTGGGCTCTTGAAGTACTCTGCAAGCACAGAGTAAACTTCACAAGTCCTGGGAGAGAGTAAACAAGTGCTAGATTATAAAAGCAAGGGTTAAATATGTAAGATATGGATAAGCTGAGTCTTGCTGAGATCGAATGTAGCTGCCTTGGAAGCATATAAAGCATGTAAGAAGCCCAGACAGAGCCACGTATTCTCGCTATAACCCCTCCTGCCAGGTACAGGCTCCCAGGCTTGTCTGCAACAGGACCTTATTCAGTGGTGGTGTAAGGTTCTCACTGGTGCAACCAGGGTAGCTGTGCCTGCCTCCGCGGGAGCTGAATTTGTCCCATGGGCAGCAATTTCCTGCAATGAGTGAGTCTCAGTCAGTGTTTTCATTTCCTCGGTGCCCCTGCTGACCTCCCTCGCTCTCCCCAGGATTTCACTGTGCAGAGACACAGGTATAATCATGATTCTGTCACCTCCCCCAATAATAGCCTTGAACAAGCCTAGTGCTGGTTCATCCCTGCCTGGCTGGTGGCATTTCCATGAGTCCTGAGTGTATCTAAGCTGTAAATATGACCTCCCTCGCGCACGTTCATAAGCTCTTGCTGAGTTTTGCCAGCTAGCTATGCTGCAGGTACCTGAAGTGATCCAATCCATTATAAAACCTTTAAAATGTTGTAATGGAGATATAGCAGTCAAAAGATCTTGCTGTGTTCCTGGAGTGCCTGCGTAGGCTTATTATGAGTCACGCCTTGCTCTGAGCATCAGGCTAAACAGAGAGGACAGAGACAGGAGAGTAAACAAAAAGCCAGAGGGATGAATTACCTCATGAGGAGAGCAGTGTCTGCTCATCACCTAACCCTCCTTTACCGTCAGCTGGGAGGCCTGGACGCCTCCAGAGGGCAATTCCTCATCTAAGAGCGGTCTGAAGTTGGTCATATGAATCCTAATGCAGAAGGCGTTGGCGCGGGCGTGGGAAGTGATTTGTCTTTGGAGATTTCAGAGGAAAGGTGGGAGGACGATCCCACACGGGCAGGTAGGACAAGCGTCTGCGGCTTCTTTCTCAATTATGAGGAGCTCAGAGTGAGCAAAGAGCCCACGCTGTGCTCGAGGGCTGTGCCTTGCTCCCAGTGCCGCGCTGCCACAAAAGTGGGGCCTGTGGTACATGATAGAATTAAAGCAAGGTATTCCTCTTTCCTCTTTTTCCACAGATTATTTGAATCCCTCAGTCCGGGGGGGAAGAGAGAGGCAGGTCAGAAAGAGACAAATTCTTCAAGGTGACCTCTCGTGAGTAAACTTCAGCAGATGAAGGGGGATAAAGCTAATTGAGTGCCTGTTTAAGAAGCTTCTGTTCCCCCTCATGCTTGTAAAGAAATTGCATTAAATTGTTAAAGCATCTTTGCCACACAAGATGCTATTAAGATGCATTTTGCTCCGCTACCTAATCTGCTGCAGAGGCACACGAATGACAATGGGCCCTGCAGCTGCAGTCTTGGGGGGACACAAAGGTGCCAGTGTCGAAGTCCTGTCAAGGCTTAGTGGGGAGGACTCCGAAATGAATCCCACGTGACATCCAAGTTCCCTGTGTGCTTCGGGTGGTGTCGGGGCTTGCTCTTGCCCCCCTGCACCACGGCATGCTTGTACCAAACTGACTTATTCCTCTCAGTCCTGTGCTGCAGCGATCCCGGGTTTCTTCTTTTTAAATGATTATTTTAAGCATCGTGATGCTATGGGCTCAAGGCTACATATTTCCTTGTAAGGGAAGCACAGTTCTTAGAGATACACGGTAACCAGACAGTCTGGACTCAAATAATTAGTCTCCTTTGATGGGCTCGATTAGAAATGCTGCCTCCTGCTTAATGATAGAAATCTCATCGGCTAGCTCAGATGAAGATGGTGGTGGTGCGGACAGCCCTGCTCGGCAAGGTGATGCCCAGCTGGCCAGCCCTTGGCTCAGGCTCCGTATGTACTCTCTGACAGCAGCAGGTCTTCGCTGCTTCCCAGCTCCAAGGAATATCTCCAGACTTCTCCCTTCTTGATTTGCAGGCAGGGCCATGTGCTGGTCCATTTTAATTTCTACATTTAATTTGCACCTCAAGGGTTTCCATCATAGTTGTTTCCAGCCAATGCTTTTATTATTTCAGTCACGTGCAAGTTATTAGTTTTGAACAGGTCAGAAATCTGACAGAAATGAAAATGCCTTTATTTGTGAGCGTGGTACACGCAATATGACACTAACCCTTCCTTTGATTACTTTTCCATAGCTGTTGTGGGGCTGCTGAGGAGCTCAGAGGATTAGAAGATGGCATCAGAACTCATTCAGATATAAATGACTTTAATATGCTTTGACACGCACCTCGGTAAATAAGCCTGATGTGTTGCCAAGGTGATGCTCCTTTGTTGCTATGACTATATCAAATAGCCATGGTTACTTCTTACCGGTTCCACTTGGAGAGACCTATTTCTGAAACGTCCTTTTAATAACTTGTGACACTAATAGAGCGATAGGAATTCTGGACATGAATAGGATTGTGTGATACACACCGTGAGCTACTGCCATTAACATATGCTGAAGGCTTTTCTGTAGCAGAAACTACCCTGGCCCCAGCATTGCTCTGCTTATTCCCTCTGCTGACTGCTCTCGAGTCTCACCAGTGATCGATTTGGCCCTTATCAGCTACTGCTTCCTTTCAACCATACCCAGACTGGATAGATCTTGGCTATTCTTTTACTTAATTTTAAATCTAATTGTGCAAAGATGCAGGTGTTGTTATTTTATTTCCAAGAGTTGTAAGCATTCAGAGGAATAAGTCAGAGCAATTATTTGGCATTTAAAGGCACTTTTTTTCCGTACATTAGCAGGCAGAGGTAGTAATTGGTATAATGTCCCCAGGAGCTGGAAGCTGATAAAGCCTTGTTGACATCAAAATGTGGTTTTATCTCAGGTTGTTTTCCCTGAACTTTGCAATTCTGGTGAAATGTGTAGTCAGAAAGCAGTTGTCATGATTTGTTTCTTTGAAGTTGTGCCTGACACATCATTGCAACTTAATTATCTTGTTCACCTTAGCCCTGACTTTTATATTCTAATACTGATGGAGTATTTATATGGTACAAAACATGTAACCTGGACATCACGATGAGAAGCTGTTCCACATTTGCAATAAGCTGACAGTTCTGAGCTGAAATGCTTGGGACCGGCATTTTCCCAGGAAATCCTGATGCTGTGGGTCTGGATTGCCCTCAAGAGTGGGAGTTAGTTTAGAAATGCTGGAATTCTCTGGAATAAATTCCACTTTTTTTCTAAGCAGCCTCTCTAATCAGTGAACAGATCAGAGATCAGGACTTCAGTTCCCAACACTGCTGTTGATTTGCTGTGTGAAGAGCAATTTATCACCTGCGCACATTACTTTCCCATCTGTGAAGCAGGTAACAAGTTGATGCCATCCAGCAATGTCCCCAGACATGGTTAATTGACAATAATAAAGCTATTTGTGGCTGCGGATGCAAAATGGTGAAGAAAAGCCAGTTGCTTTTCCTAGCTGGATTGGACCCACAAAAAGAGTTTCCTCCTCAAGGCAAGATCTCGCCAGGCTGTTAGTTGGATGTTCTTGTCTGACTGTGGTTTTGGTGGAAAACGCTCCCTTTTTTCTTATTTTTCTTAATTATGAAGACTGTAAGAGTTCACAACGAATTCTCGGCCATGAGATTAATGCCTTTCTTCTTTAGAAATGCTTGGTGAAATGTTTTCTTGGGGGTGCATGAGCACAGAGATAACGTGCATCTGTGTACAAGCCCCTCAGAGAATCAGCTCTTGCGGTCAGCCCAGCAGTCCTGCACACCCATTCATCACCCGCAAACGTGGGCAGCCCCCCCGCAAAAATACATTGCTTTCCGGAGGAGCTCTGGTCACGGCCTTGCATCCGTACCTTGTTACTCTCACGCAGTCCATTCCCTTCTCCGTCCTGGGATCACACCAGCATTTCTCGTGGCCATTTCCAAGAGTATCTCAGGGACACCTCGTGATTGCCGAGCACGCTACGGGGTTTTCCTCAGTGCTCAGCTCTAGCTTAGGGTAGAAATTCCAGTTCTCTGCCTCCTGAATGCATGGATTTTATGCTATTAAATTTCATCCCATTTCTATTACTGCATTTTTCAAAGCCATCCAATGTATTCCTAATTCCAAGAAGTGTCAGTGGGACTGATTTTCTTGCTGTCCCTGGGTCTGAATTAGACCTATTGAGGGAACGAGTTCTGAAACACAGCTGGATAAGATCAGTTGTATTTGGTACTGTCACCATGATCTCTTGACAGCATAAATGATAACACACGCGTGTTTGAATCAGGGCATGTGAATTTGTCTGTGCTCCACAAAGTTATGGCGTATGGCTTAGAGTGAAATAAACCAGTCTGTAAAAGATTGATTTAAAACTGATTCACTTCTATCACAATACGTTTTTCTTTTTTAAATGTAGAAGAGCCTTTGTGTGTCTAACTGTCCCTGAACTCAAATGGCTAGAGGGATTGTGTTCAAATCATCCATTAAAAACAATCTCCTGGCAGAAACCAAGCATGAAAAATTCAGTCCAAAAGATGAAAGGTTCAGAAAATGTTAGGAGTTCATGGAAAGAGGGGATTTATAAGGGTTTGCGACCTACACTAGAATTGCCAAAAGCAATATGCACCTTAACACATATAGGGCCAAAGCTCCCATCAACTTTAAAAGGAAACTGGATTAAAGCTTTAAGCATAAAGCCTCATGACTAATCATCCATGCAAGTAACCCAAACCGCCACAGGATCCTTCAAGTGGCTGTTTTACTTCAGAGATAGCTGCTGCTGGAAACTCACTGGGTTAATTCCTTAGCTCGGGTGGCAGAAATAGGAGTCCTGAATGGGAAAGACCTGATATTCAATCCCCACTGAAAATCCGGACGGAGGAGTGACGCCTTTCCCCCTTCATGGGAGTGAGCAGTGCTCCGGAATATGTTGTATGTGATTTTAAGCTGCATCCCTACCTGACATCCTTTGGATGGTACGAACAGGGGTGGAGAGCTGCTTTTATGAAAGAAAAAGAGGTTACAACAATTAATAAATGTTATTTATAAAGCACTTCCCACACCAAGAGCCTTTTGGGAGCAGCATGAACCATTAATATAAAATCCAATTATAAAAACCAATCACAATTAAATTGTTCCCATCCCTCCACGGGAGCCCTGCCTCAGTCAGTCACTCCATCTCTCTCCTATGGCCCTGCTGCAGAGGAGGTTCAACTCATTTGTTTGTGGCATCAACAAGAGAACCCTCATTATCTGCACATTATAAAGCTGTATGGGCTAAAGTATTGAGATTAATATGAAATAATTAGCTCTGATGAAAGTTATACCTCACTCAGAACAGCTGGGACTTGAATGGGATGCAACTGAGACTTGATTACTATGTCATTACAGCATTAGTGCTGTGTACAGTCATTGTCATACAACTCCGAAATGCCTTTGATACGATTACATTTTAATTGAACACTAGCCATGCCAGGGCTTGATGGCACTGCAGCACTGGGGGTGGCAATTTTATTGTGTAATGACTTTTGGTTTGGTTTTATGAGTAGAGCAAACTCCTTAGCATTTAAAAAGCAGTCCTCAAAGGGGCATTTTCCTCCTGAGATAGCTCTAAAACGCGTATCAGAGTTGTCTCTGCTCAAGTTTACACCAGAAAATGGCAAAATCAGGTTTGTGATAAATTTATACCCGTGGCGCCGTCACACCTGTCACGGGGCTGTATGCTGTAGTCACATTGAACGTCACGGTGACAGGTAGGACAGAGAGAAGGTCGTGCTGTGGCCCCACCAGAACCTCGAAGGTTTGTCCCAAAGGGGAGTCTCCATCAAACCACCGCTGGGCAGCGGCCGTTCTCCCCCCTTCCACAGGCCGCAGAGGCGCGCATACCCCAACCCCTTCTGTGCAACGCGGAGGGGCTGCGTTGCTGGTCCACAGGTCAAAATACCTTCAGAGTTCCTAATAGAAAAGGAGACCTTAAAGTCATTAAAATCAGATTTCCATTTTATAACAATTAATGTCAGATGGTTTAAAAAATACCTTCATTAGGAATTACCCTTCTTAACGCATGACTGACCGAGGCCTGAAGGTTTAAGGTTAACTCTGAATTGCATATATTTCATCCCCTAGTGCTGTTTGGAGGACAATGGTTAAGGTTATGTTCCCACTGATGTATGCAGCCGTGCTGTGATTTGCATATAGAAGTCAAATTTAATTTAACTTTTTTTTTGGGTAGCATTTTCTAGCAGAATGGAATTATACATGCAGCATTTAAGGACTTGGGAAGGGGGAGAAAAAAAAATAGATTGTACCTAATTTAAAACACAAACAAGAGAGATGGACCTACTTCAGTGCGTCCTGGCTTTGCAGAATTAACTCTCCAACGCACAGACATCCAGAGTCAGGAAGGTGTGGATTTACAAGGGTACGTTAAGAAGTGATGAGCTGCCTTCAGCAATTAAGTGTAAATTTGTGGTGCCTGCCCTGCTCTTGGAGAGAAGCTGGCCTGCGCCAAGGCTCTGGAGCCCCTGGCACTCGGGGGCTCTTGATTCTGGATCTGAATTTGAATTTGAGAGCTGGCCCTGTGTAATGTCTCACTCTGGACTCCTGTTTCAGAACCCCATAAAAAAGGTGGGGGTGTTCTACACAGCGCTCCAAAGATTTAGCCAAACTTCTTCTCTCAATATGACGCATCACAAAGCATAACTGCCATGTAAAATTACATAGCTTTGCTCCTAGTGGAACCGAGAATAGAGCTGTTCCTATAAGAACGGTTGGTCTTTTCCACAGAGGGAACAAAACATGACATTATCAACCCAATTTTGAGTTCAGATTAATCTTAAACAGGCATAGCTGTTTCTGCCAATGAGCTGAATAATATAATCCAGCCACAACACTGCTTTCCTGCCGCTTGCTCGCCCAGCACGGGAGACCACGACCCCATTTTACATGGCCCATGCCCAGTGCCACAGGAAAGGTGGATACAGGCACGTCGTGACATACATGTGATGGGAAGACTCACATCGTAAGGCTCTGCCGTTAAATTATCTCATTCCCTCAGCTGCAGGAAAGCTGCTCTCAAATCTCATTGCTTTGAGGGCTTTTTTTGCTTTCCAGTCTGAATTGTTTTGCGGCTGCTTTGTCCCCATGTCTTGTGCCTGTGCTGTCCTTTCATCTGAGCAGCCTGTCGCCCTCCCTGGAGTCCAGCCTCCATCAAGCTTCATTTTGCCAAGCCAAACAAAGCCCGTGCTCCTCCACCCTGAGGAGCTCCCTGGGCCCATCGCCACCCTTCCCTGTCCCATTTTCAAGCCACCCCAGGGTGAGCAGAACTGTATGCTCTGCCCGGAGGTTTAGGACTTTCTGAGTTTCATCCTGCTGTGAGACACTCACGTGAGTGGAGTGACAATGGTACAGCCCAGGCATAATGAATTTTAAACAAGGCTGGCTGAATCCTTATCACCAATACAGGCAGGGCCCCACCTCCTCGCTTGCAGTTACTCATACGTGGGGGCAAGCATTGCTTTTCTCCTTAACATTTGGGTGATGGAGAAATAAATCTTGTAAATCTTCCTAAAAACAGCACCCAAGAATACCCTCCTCCTTCAAAAATCTGAAGCAATTTGCAGAGAGTCCCTTATGCCAGAATTCAGTTGGTTTATAACGTCCCATTACTATTTTTGAAATTTGGTCAAAATAAATATATAGAGATAACAACTTGGGAATGAACGATTGGGTCTTCTGCAGGCAAACACGAGTTATGAGTAAAATTTACTGCTTAGCTAGAATACTTCTGAATGCTAACAGTGCTACGTAGCCAGGGAAGGCAGAGCACATGTGCCAGTTTATTAGCTTAAAAATGAATATCTAGGCTTTCTGCATTCATCAGACATAGCCCAGAGAAAGACCAAGCTCTTAATCTTTCTAAACATAACTCGACTGATAGCTGAGTGCAAACCCCTAGGACCTTTCAGTGCCAAAAAACTTGCCCCAAACTTTATTTAGCTCATTCATCCCTAGATATATTGGCTTCAGTGATTTTACTGCAGACTTAGCAAATTAGTCTTTACCATACCAAAAAAAAATTATTCTCTGGCAGGCCAGTAAAGAGTTACTTGAGACAGTCAGCAGAGGGAATACTTTACTCAGCAGTAATAAAGCAGAGAGGCCAGTCAGAGAGGGGGTGATGGCTCATGGACAGGGAGGGAGTGGTGGCAGGCCTGAGTTACCCCCGCTCTTGCAGCTCTAGAGCTTTCCCCTGCTCCCCTGCTGCACCATGGACCGTGCGGCTGGGTGTGCTGGAGACTGAAGGAGGCAGGTCCAAAGGCTGGGAACAATGCTGGCATGGCATTTAATGGATTTTCTGCTCATAAACGGGTCTAGAAATCATCCATGGAGATCTCTCCTCCCTCCTGCATACGCAAAGCGAAGGATGCTCACCCCTGTGGCTAAGCCCGTCTGGCAGAGCTGGCCTGCGGTCTCAAGGAAACAGACGCAAAGATTTGGGGGATTTTATTTAATTTTTTTCTATTTCTCTTGGCTTTTCCAAAGTCAGTCCCATTTAATGCATGCAAGTTTTGCAAGATCCAGCTTCAAAGGCAGACCACTGGCAAGGGAAGGGGAAAGGAATTGACTAAAGGAAAAAACTGCAAACTCTGAGGTTTTTGCATTGATTGAAAGGTGTTAACCATTGCCTGGCCAGCAGCAGTCTTTGCAGGGGTGCAAAACAGCCTGGAATAATAGGGCAAAGACTGGATACATCAAAACTGTTTTCCTGCAGAAAACAGGGATTTTGAAACTTTCGTTCCACGGTCACAACACTAGAGTGTTTCCATTTTTGTCAACAAATGCAAACACACAGAGAAAACCTTTTTAACTGTTCAGCTTTGCATTGAATATTTGACAACAGAATTAGGAACCTGGAGCGGTAGCCCTGGAACCGTCTTCTACGTAAGACTTTGGATGGTTTTATCTGGAGTCCAAAAGAGATTATGCAACAAAAATCATCATTTCCCCCACAAGTAGAAAAGACACTCGTTCTCTGCTCAGTTAACACACTTACTCATTAATCATTTTTGCCCTAGCATTTCAGGGAAACATATGCACTACTTCTCTTAGGACACATGTGCAGCCATGAGCTGTTTAGCCTTGATCTAACTCAACAGATGCAGCCCATGCTCTTCTCACTGTGCAAATTACACCTCAAGAAATATTTTCAAGGTTTCTGTATCTTCAGCTCTAAGATTCAGCGTGATGCTCATGGAGTGAATTCTCATGAGACCAGATGCTGCAAAATTTATAATTGGAAATGCACAGAGCCGTCATGGCCTTAGTATTGCAGGGGGGAGCTAAGCCCACAAAAATGCTGCAAGCCTGTAGAAATGACTGCAGAGTGATGCCTGGAGGCACTCCCTTCCCAAAGGCTTTAGGAAGGGGGAGGTCGGCAACCAGCTCCTCCACTAGAAAGACGTCACCATGGTGTCAGAGATTTGAAGGAGACAAAAAAAAGGTCCATCTATAGCGAGAGATGAAGAGAAGCAGCTTAAGCACATGGGACTCATTTGCTTGGATAAGATTCATCTGCAGATTAAGGTGATTTAGTGTACACGGCTCCATATGTGCTGAGTGCCTATCCTCCCGTCAGCGTCAGCAGAGAGCTAGGGGGCAATTCAATTACTTAAGCATTTGTTTCATTTGGAAAACCCTGAGGGCACCGAAGACATGTACAGTGGCCTGGAAAGTCTGACACAGGATCTCAGGAGACCAGTTCTCTTCTGGGGGGACATGAGGAGGCCATGTGAGATACTTCAGGGCAATTAAGTTGCGCTAGATGTCTATACATGAGCAACCACACTGAGCTTCTGACCAGTAGCCAGTGGAGATCCTGAGACCTTTCTGCTCACCAAAGTGGACCCTGAGACTTTGCTTCACCTGTGTCCTGGACGTGTCCTTGTGAGCAAGACACTGGGGCTGAGAGTGGAGATGAGCTTGGAGATGGACTTGGAGACAAACTGGATCAGTCATGCCTCCCAGGGGCATCGTGCAGGGCAGCGGCAGCAGTAGAAGGGTTTGTGGATTTGCCACCACCACAGACCAGTCCTAATGTGCAAAGACCTCCTGGTCTTTGCACAGAGCACACAACCCCTTTGCTGCATCTCACAGGGCTTGCCTGGTAGGATCAACTGTAGCATGCAGTGCCCTGGTGAATGTGCCAGTGCAATTTTTACTTCAACTTCTTATGAGTTACGCTTTCTTAACCCTCTATCACATTTTCCACAAAATGAAACCATGATTACAGCATGGCTCCTGAAAACGTAGCACGGGAGGGTATTTAAGACCATCTCTCCCTCTCTGCCACAAGACATGTTCCCCCTTAGGGGAATCCCTCCTTTTCCTTGCCTCTCTCAGCCTGCTGCCTGCCTTCTGGTTCTCACCATACGGAGAAAAACGCTTCTAACTCAGAGCCCCCGGGAATTCACACTGGCCACGGACTCGTCCTCCCACCTCTGGAGTTACACCCGCTGGGCTGAACCAATTTAATGATGCAACATCAGAAGTGGCAAAATGATGAGCAGCGTTCCGGAGCAGCATCCCTTGCAGCGTGTTGCTCTGCCTGTAGATGTTGCTGTGGGCTACAGCTTGCTCCAGCCCATGGCCAGATCCTGGTTAATAAGGTGTACAAAGCTGGAGCTTGAACGCTGTGGAAAACAAACTGTGTCTTTACAGAGGATGCAGCTGTCTTAAATCAATGCTTGCTTTTGAGGGCTCTTTCTGATTTTAAGCAGCATGGCATCCATCCTTCTAGCATTTCTGGAAAGCCTTAGGAGCGTCTACAGCTACTGGTTTCAATGAGAATTTCTTTTTTACCATTTTGCTCATCCTCACCTGAGGCTCTATGTTAGAAACATCTTCCATGGGAAAAATGAATGTACATCAGCTGTGTCAGGGAACTGCTTGGGATTTATAAAGATGTTGAGCTCTTCTCAGTGCAAAAACACAGCAGGATGAATACCTTATCCAAGACAGGAAGCCTGGCAGACACTTGTGACCAGCTGGGGAGGAGCAAGGAGTCATTTATCCAGTGTCAGATAAGGAACCTTTTCCCAGAAAACTGTGGGGATTGCGTTCAGACACAAGTCCCTCTGAAGTGACAAACCCAAAGGCCACCCGTTCTGCATCTCCTCCGACCGCTGCGCTGTGCCTCAGCTACAAACCTGAGAGGAGCCTGGCTCTTCAGAGGCATAATCCAGATGCAGCTGGAGCCCAAACCCCCCCAGTTCGGGTGCTGTGCATGCTGAACAAGGGATGCTTTCTTTCAAGCCGAACGGCTGGATGATCTTTGCATTCATTACCTCGGAGAGATGGTTCATGTAGGACTTTTTTTCCCTGTGATGGCAAGACAAGGCCTGCCCCATACCTGTCACACAGCTTCGCATTTTCCTCCCGTGCTTAATGAAGGGGCATTATGAAAGCACACGCTTGGGGAAGGAGATGGGTGCCCGCCAGTACTCTTCCTCCTGAAGATTGTGCTTCAGTCATGAAAAAAAATCCCAGAGACAGTTTGTTCTCCTGATCAGAATCCAGGTGCCATATTTACATTTTGTCTGAAATTAATTCAGTCAGATCTTTCAAATGCAAATAGCCGGGAAAGGAGTAGCCCTGGTTTATTGGGGAAAGTAGATATATATATTTATATTTTTTCCTTAATTAAATAATGCAGGCAATCGCTTGTGTTTTAGAGAGCAGCTGTTTGTAAACAATCCAAATCATTAAACTCACAGGTTAGTGAGCGGTAGAAATGTTCTTTCTTCTCCTTTTTAATAAATATTGAAAACTGACATTGACTGAAGCTACTAATTCGGCTATTAAAAGCAGGTGCTTACTCTCATTTTTATTTTTCCTAGTTATCTTCTCATTTAAAAAAAAGTGCCCAGGACAGAAGCAATCCAGTGTCAGCAATGTGTTACACAGCACGACAAAAAAAGGCAGAATCTGCTCATTAGCACTTTATGCTAAGCCCTGTAAGAGAGTCATCAGTTGCACCCACTCGGCTCTTTCCACTGAAGCTCACCTGGGGTATTTGGAGGCACAACAGAGCATGTTTTCTTTTCACTTGGATGTAGTGTTCCGTAATATTCACGTATATATTCAGCAGCAGCAGCTCCGAGTGCTTTGGAAAGGAAATAATCAGCCATTTTCCCATTTTGTGGGAGCTGAGGTACAGGAAAGGGCAACGACCTGCTCCCAGCCATCAGGTTAGGAAGCATCGCTGCTGGTGGCTCTCCTGCCCTCTGCCTCTTTAAAGAAGGACCGTTTTTTTTACCTTCATTCACCTAAAACCTCTAGAAGCACAGCAGGTTGGTTCTGCCTGGATGTGCTTCGCTCAGTAGATGCTTTTTAACCCAACGCACCTGTAATCTTTGGCAACCAAAGTCCCATGTTCTTCGGTGTAACTGGATCATTAGTGGGAACAGGTGCCTTGTACCTGGCTGCTTTGGGGACATTTCAGGGCTCATGAAGTTCCTTGTACTTGGGAATACCTGGCGCATTTGCCAGAGAAACAAACATGTCCTACCTTGCAATGACAGGGAAACGTGGCAGCAAATAACGTCCTGCTGACTGGAGATGGCATCAGAGGAAACTGGTGAAAATGCAGTGGGTTTGGCTCCCGGATTTCCTCTGGCATTCACAGGGCTGCAAAACAGGATTCAACAGTCTTGGCATGGTGGCATCGGTGCTTAGCTCTGGTCAACCCAGGCAGAGAGGGGCTCTCTGGGGTTGTTCCCCTGGGTCCCCGTGCCTGTGGCTGCCCAGTGGCCGTGCTGAGCTCGAGCACCTCGTGCTCGTTTGGGTGCCCGTGACGGGGTGTCCTCCTCGTGGGAATCCAGGTGCCTGGGAGAGGACCAGCGAGGGTCCCTGGAGTCAGGATGTGATGGGAGGAGCGACGACCAGCACGATGCAAGCAGCTGCAGCGACACAAAGGCACGTGGGTTTGTTGGCAGCGGTGTCTCACCACGTGTGGTCCAAGAAAAGACACTAAAAGGGTCAAAGATGGTTTGACTCAACTCAGGTGTGCAGACTGCCAGAGCCTGGTCAATATGAAAATGCCAAGGCATTTATGTGGAGAAACATGTGTGAGGGGTCTCCCTGTCCCTGGCTGTGACACCTGAGTACGTCAGGGCATAGATAGCCTTGGAAGGTCCAGGGTTTTAGTTATCCAAGTTTGCAAATGCTAGTCCAAATGTTTTCATGGCAAAAACAGAGCCTTGGGATCCCCAGAGCAAGGCTGTCCAAATTACGGCTCACAAAATTAAAAACAAGAGTATGTTCTGTTTGTTAAAAATGAAATCAACTCTTTTCCATTTTCTCACCCAACCTCAACTCACCTGAAGTTCTGGTTTGGTCCAACACAACTTTCTGTCTCTTTGCTTTTCATTTTGAACAAAACGTTTTGCCATCTTTGGTGCCTAAGGTTTTGAAAAACACACTTATTTCACTTTGGAGAGGGCAGGCAAAGGTTTCAACACATCTGAATTCTTCTCCCATTTGTTTCTCTGAACCAACCTATTTGATGAATACAGCTCAAGTTGGCAAATGTTTTCTGTCAGCTACTGCTCATTTTCATCGGCAAATAAATTCATCATGTTGAGCTAATTTGCCAAGCCTGTTTGGGAATCCTGACTTGCTTGTTGCTTCTGCCCGGACAGTTAACAGCAGCCATGTGAATGTGCCCTGACTTTCAGTGAAAAGGTAGCAGGATTTTAATATCACCACACCTTAAGGTGAAACCAATGCATTTCATTTTTCTTGGAACACGGCTAGAAAGGAAAAAGAAAATATGAATCCCGCCAGGGACTTCATGATTTCAATCTGTGCCAGTGAGGACCTGAATTCCTGAGTGTCACTCACCAGGCAACCCTCATCATTAATACCCGGTGGCAAATGAGAAGTCCCGGGAGTGCAGGATTATTCTTATAAATTAAGTTGCTGTGGAAGAAGTTGGCAAACCCAGAGCCCTGGCTCACTCAGTCCTGCAGGTTCACCGAGGTGCCGGGGCATAAGGGAGTGGGGCTGGCCAAAAGGATGAACCTTTAAATAAGTCACTGAAAAAAAAACAACTAAAACGTTAATTCACTTGGTAGATGAGAAATAAACATCTTGGTGTGGCCAGAGGCTCAGTGATGTCCCCATCAGATCTGCCCAGGACTGGAATTTTGTGATGGGGATGTGGTCTTCCTCATTTAAATTATTAACGATTTGATGCTTGACTTTATCTTTAGGTGATAAACATGACCCTGCTTGCATTCTGCCAAGTGAAGGCTTCTCTCCCCTCTCACCCAGGAAATCCTCGTGATGCCAGTGAATTTCCCTGGGTTACCAGAGAGAAGAAACTATCCCAAAGCCATTTCCTGCATTTCGGAAGGTAGTGGGAGACAGAGTAGAAATATCAGCCAGGTATAAAACAATGGATTTTGGATAACTTCTAAGATGATAAGAAAAGCCCTACAGGGCAGACCAACAGCCCTCTGTGGCACTCTGTGATGGCAGCGGCAGGACGTTCCCGTCCAGGGACAACAGAAGAGCCTGGCTCGTATCAGAGGACCGTTCCCTTGTACCCTCCCTTCGCATCCACACCTTCAGTCGCGGAAGGTGTCCTTCACATCCGTCATCTCTGCTCAGATATCTCAGCTATCCCAGAGCTTCTCCAGTGGTACTTGGTGCCTTTCCTGAGGCAGTTCAGCTGAGCACTCACTGACATTGATGGGTTGTGGATGCCAGGGCCAGTTCAGTCACCCACAAGGTGCCCACTGCCATTAGAGACAGCTTAGGGCCATCCTGTTCTTATGGCACATAGTGCTCTGTGTCACATTTTCCAACCCCACGCAGACACCTGAGCGTCTGAAATGGCCCCAGACACCTCTGGTTAAGCAGAGGTATTGATCTTTAATGACTCTAATGGAAACTGAAACACTGACCTGTGGGCACACGCATTTATGATCCTTTGGAAACAAATTTTGCCCCCTCAGGATGCAAAGGATTGCTCTAGGAGCCAGGAAATGCATTTGTGTTTTGGGATGTCACAGTGTTTTCCTGACACACCCAACCAGGCTGACTCTGAGACTGGAAGCCATCCTCTGTAATCACAGCCTGCCAGAGCCATGTCATCTGCCACTGACTTCCATGACTCTCATTTCAAACATCTCCAGTAACTGGACCAGGGCTTTAGACCTTGCTCTTTTCCTTCATCACCTCCCTTATTTATGCTTAGAGCCCACGCACACAGAAGCAAGACATTCAGCTCAGTGGTGGGGCTGGGTCACAGGCTGTTGCGATTCAGGTTGCTAAGACGCTACCTCAGAAAACTTGCAGGAAGAAGAAGGAAAAGTGAGATCAGCTGATCTATCTCTACCAGGACCTCTTCAGAGATAGATGAACAGGAAACCACACAGGCGCAAGACAGTTGCGTGCTTTCTGAAAGCACGGGCAGCTTTCGCCACTGAGCACTGCCTTGCTTTGCAACTCCTCCACAATGCGTCGTGCCGCCAGAGCGGTTCTTACCCCTCCGCTCCAAGGACACAGGTTGCCAAAGACTTCAGCTGCTCACAGGGTGAGCTGAGGTGAAGAAAGCTTGATCTGAGCTGACCCTGGCGTGAATGATTTGACCGACCCAAAGAAATAAAGCTCAGTCCAATAGTGGGAAGAAAAAGTGCTGGGAGAGGAGCCAGGAGCTTTGCAACAGGCTCAGCATACAGGCTTCTCTGAAAACAGGTTTTCTTCTTGTGCTGTTGTGTGTAACGCCTGCTCTTAGAGCCTGAAAACCAGAATGTTTAATAATATTATTCTTTCTGCTGGAAGGAGGACAGGCAGTGCCATTTCTCTTCCAGGTCTTTTTGCCAGACTTCGATACATGCCGAAAAGCTGCTAAGTAGCTTGTAAAATTCACAGGCTATGTTCTCCTTTGTGGTGTTGGTGTGGAAGTCTGAAATCAGCGCATTAACACTGGGCTTATAGTGATGTTAAAGGGAACAGTAGTTTTTAGTGAGTTAGGCCAACATCTTTTAAAGAAACATTTATGTTATGAGTGTTCAGGATGTGATACCTGCCTTGGAGCAAGCATCAACTTTCAGACAGATTAAATAAGGTGAGATGAGTCCTATAACAATATTTCTTAATGGGATCCTTTGGGATCAAGTTATGAGTCTTTATGATCTCATTATGACTTGCTCCCTTTCCAGTATCATTTTGGTATCTTTGACTTCTGCCAACATTTTGTGCGTATAAAAATCTTTTCATTATTGGATCATTTTACAGATATTAAGAGTGTGTGGCCTCACGCCATGTCTCAACCTTTACATCAGATACACTTCACTGACTTCAAAGCAAAATCAGGCACCCTGCTAATTTCATAATGACTCTGAGATAGCTGAATGCTGTAGGGCCCTTTCTGCTGTCAGGGCTAATTAGGAAGGGATTGGACTGTGTCTGAAACTGCAATGAAAAGCCTGAGGTTTCCAAACCTGAGCTATGTTGCAATATTCAGTATAATCATCTATATTTAACCACTGCTGAGACTGTTGCACAGACAGAAGAGGCAGCCTGAAACCTTAAAACGCTAAAATTCAGGAATTTCAAGTGACTCTAATATGGTGCTGATGTAAGCCAGGATATTTTTGGGGGAAAAAAAAAAAAAGGAAGAAAAAACCCATGCTACTTCAAATGCTGCCTGACATCTTCAAAATGGATCTTCAGCAGCCTTCCCACATTTCAGTGTGGGTGGGACCTTCAAAACGTGCTCTGCCACCAGAGTAGCTGTCTGCACTCCTCTGCGTGGAGGAGAACTCGGTCTAGACCCAAACTTCATGTCTTTGCCCTGGTGGTCAATTGCACATAGGGTGCTTGGTTTTTTTCTGCTTTCGGTTCAAAACTGTGTGGTGTGAGGAGGAGGGCTAGAGCTGAAGCAGTTCAAAACAGGTACCAAAATATTCATGTAAGCTCATGGGAAAAGAAACCATCAAGTTACTCATGCTCTTGATTACTACTTCTTCTGAGGACAGAACTAAAAGACAGCAGAGGGTTTAAAATATCTTGCCTGCTGTGTTGTGTTCCTTCTTTCCAGTTAAGTGCGTTGAAGGGAAATGCGGCAAGAAAAGCCTCTCTCTGACGATAGTTCAAGGGAAGGGCTTCACCAACACATTGAAATTCTCTTTTCCGTGGTAATCAAGGCAAATTTCATGTGGGTAAGGCCTTGTGAATAGTCATCATCATCAGAATGGCAAGTTCCGTCTTGGACCCAGTCTTTGCACTACAGAAGTTCATCCTTACAGTTCATTACATCTCCAAGGACATTTTAACAGGGGAAGGACTTCATCTGGCCAAGAAACGGGCATCTCCAGGGGCACTGAGTAGCTCCACATGAGAAAGAGTGAAGGGTGTGACCTCCCCATACCTAAGGGTATGTTGCCATGCAATGAAGTTGTTGCTCAGTATGCCATGCTGGCTACCTGCAGGGTTCATCCATGGTGTTTCCTGCCCCACCACCACTATCTGACCCCTTTAGTAGCCATCCAGTGGATGTGTGTGGGGCAAAATAGAGAATCAGCTGTAGGAGAGCAGGTAGTGGCTTCTTAGCGCTGGAAGCCGAGCAGGTCTTGTGTGGCAGTCCTTTTTCTGCCAAAGAAAAAGCTGAAAACCTCGCAATTGGCCCCAAGTATAAGACTTTATGTTGCTTGGTTCAGTGAGCCACTGTTTTGGTAGTGTGACCTTTGCTGTGGGAAAGCTGTGTGGGAGGTGATATGCCATGGTCTGCTGGGTGTGAAAGGATCCATCCTCACATGCACCTCTGTGGATGACAGCGCACAGTGCCACTGTGTCTGGGCTGATACACAGCTCTGTGCTCATGGCCTCGTAAGGAGGTTTGTCGCCCTCACTGCAGCCACACGTCAGTCCACGGGGTTGTAAGAACAAGCGTGTCTGTCGAGCCACGTGTCTGACAGAAACTAGCTTCCTAGGAAAGAGCACAAGAACCGAACATGGAATTTTCCAATATCCACCCATTTTCAGCTGAGGGACTTTGTTCACCTAATGTAGTTTTTTACATGTTTACTAACCTCCTATGGATTTCTTTTCCCTGAACTTCCCATGCTTCCCCTACAAACTCATGCCATCTATGTCAGGGGTTTCACAGCCTAATTCTGTTGTAAGGATGTTCATCTCTGTGAAGAAACATCTCCTTTTCTTTGCTTTGTCTGTGCCTTCCGCTACACTGATTTGATGACCTCTGGTTTCACTTTGGATTAGGCACTGAATGACCAATTCTTGCGTACCTTCTCCATGCACCTCCTGAATCCTTCGTGGGCAGCACAACAGCTGTTCTTGAGCTATCCCTGATGTAAAGGGGGCCCTGATGTGTGCCAACAATGTGACCATGGCCTGTCCCTGGGCAATGCAAGACAATTCTATGAGGGTTTAGGGATTATAGATTCAGGAAGAATCAGAGTTGGAAAAGTCCCTGAGACTTCATATAGTGCATGCAGTTGCAGACAGACCGGCAAGAATGTGTTTCTCTCACATGCAGGCAGGTGTGAGGAGGTGTTAATTCTTTCTGTAAACAGGTTTATTATGATAGCAAAATGTCCAAAATCCCCTTCCAAACATACACAGCGACTGATACAAATTCCCCTTTGTGTGACTGTGGGTTGGTTTTCAAAAACATCTTCCTCATGCACGTAAGGAGACCATATCCCCAGGAGATGTATGTTCTTGGACCAGAGTTTGCATTTCTAGGACGTTCTTCTGTTCCCACAAATCCCTCAGGGAGCACAGATGTGATCTGTTGGGATCCACACTGCCTAGAGTGTTAGAGGCACCATTCCTATGAAGTTAAAAACAAACGGCCCCTCTCTGAGGTTTCATTCATCCTGCTCCAAACGCCTGTGAATGTGCAAGCAGATTTGAGGGAAGGGCTGTTGTTTTCCTTTGAGTGCGCCCAGAGAGGCTGTTGATAAACATTGGCAGCTGCTCCCCAGGTCTGAGCCAGCAAACAGTTTGTACCTATGGTCATGACGCACCAGCCCTTTGGGATTTGAAGGTAAAGGCTTGCAGGAAAGCACTGTGACATTTCTCAGGTGCTTGAAAAGCCAGGGTGGCTTCCAAACTGTGCTCACGGTGATGAAAAAGGGCAGAAATCCCAGGCCAACGCAACACTTAAATGCCTGGGAGATATTAGGGTTCAGTTTCTTGTTGCTTTGGGTTTGCATCTCATAATGTATTTTAATGCAAGGGCTAGACAGGAACAAACACGACGTGCTTAATGACCTCATAGGAGTACAGAGTTACTGGAAGACTACATGTGTGGTCACACAAAATCTATAGAGATGCTAGAGCAGTTTAAGATGTTCCTACCCTGATAGGTATGGGTGACACCTCTTCTCCTGGAAGCCACCACTTCCATAGATGAACTGGTGAAGTGGCCGTGTCATTGCTCTTCAACCACTTTGATGCAAAGTCATCTATGTCAGCTTTTGAGGATGCCTTAAGCCACATGGGCAGGCTTTGCCTTGAGGCAGTCAAGGGGCTTCCATAAGATCCTTCCAGTGAACTCAGTGGGGTTGATTTCACCTCGATCACAAAAAGCTTCAGTACCCAGGACACCATGGTGTGGGGTTGGGCACACAGAGCCTTTTAGATCTGGCCTGGTCAAATCGCCTCAATGTCAGTGGTAAAAAGGTCCTGTAAGACAGGAGGAAGCATGTCCCAGAGCAAAGGAGTAGAAACCTTCAACCCTGGTTTGGATATCCTGGGTAGCAAATGATTTTCCCTCACGTTAGATTTTTTCACTGGGCTTCTAATCTCAGTCACTTATTTATTGTCAATGGAGAGGCTTCTGGGCAGATACATCTTAATATTTATTCAAATCTACCAAATCTATATTCAGAAATCCTAATTTGAGTTACTTTTAGTGCATAACCCAGAAAGTCCTTGAAGAACGAATAATCGTGGGAACTTTGTCTCACAGTGTTCTCATCTCCATTTTCTTGACTGTAGGTGATGTGCAACTGCCATCACTTCCATATATTTGCAGTTTATGCAGAGCCTTTCTCCTTAATGAAAGGAGTCTAGACATAAGACTTAGTGCCACTTCGTGTCTACTGTATGTTAAAATACAGATATTTCTAAGCCATAAAGTTAAACACTAATGCAAAAAGACACAGCTGAGAAAATATGTTCATTATTACATTGACCTAGATGTTGCTTTTAGTACAACTATCTCATAATCTCGAGAATAATTTATATAAGTTTTGTTGCAATTGTTGATTTCTTACTTGTCATACTGAATGGCCAGACACTTTAAAAGGAAGAGAAAAATGCATTATAGTGCTCATAACAAAATCTCTACATTCAGAGCTCACTAAATTCCTGCTCTAAAGCAGGAGGATATAATTTATTTGTTCACTGGAGTGTATACATAGCTGGAAGAAAGATTCTAAACCTAGAAACTTAGATTATAAAACCAACAAAAATACTGATTCTAAACCTAAAAAATTATACAGAAAAATACTGGAGCAAAAATACTTATTACTGGGGCAAAATTCTTTATTATCAATATCCACGATAGGTGAAATAATTGAGAGCCATGTCTTACCTTACAGGGAGATGGCATAGTGAAGGGAAGAAGAAGTCTCTAAGGTGTTTCTGGTTTCAAAGCAGGTTAAACAGCACTTGAAAAACTGCTTATCACTTCTAGTGAATGCAGCCATGCAGCTTTCCCAGGACAAATAAAATCCGGCAAACTTTCCTCTCTGCAGGACAAGTAGTAGAGCTCAGACTGTGTCACATAATTCATCTTTCAGGTAGGTATTGAATGATCTTCAGAAATGTGCTGTCCGTGGACCCAGCAGACCAAGCTTTGTGCATCGCCAGAAGCATCTGTGTTCAAGCCTTTAGTCTCTTTGGGAATTCACTGAAACGCATGAACAGGCCTCCATCTCTTTGAACTGGCACAAAATAAATAAATAATTAAATAGCCGGCAGGAAGGCACAGTCCGCAGGGAAACAAAGGCGGGCAACGGCACTTCTTAAGAGCCACAGTGGTGGAAAACAAACTCAAGTCCCTTTCGCTTTACAGCAGCTAATCCATGCTGATTTATTTTAAGGAATCTTAAACCACTGACCTAACACCTCACCAGTAAATGTGTCTCCTGACTAAGGTGTTTGGTGAAACGCCCCGGTGCGGCTCTTGCTGTGCGGTGCAGTGCAATGCCCATGGGAAGTGGTCAGTTCAGCCTGGTGGAGAGTTGCGGTTGTTTGCTAGCCTTTAGGTTGAGACTAGGTGCAGAGGTATTTCATGGATGGGTATTCAAGGTGATGTAGGAACGTGCAAACTACAAGAAACCACGTGCTCAGAGGTGACGTGGGTGACGTGTCCCAGGGAGACACATCAGGAGCCCACCTTAGGGGCCTTAAGCTTTGGAGATGGTACAGATAGAGACCTAAGAACTCTTCCTGTCCTGTTCCTGTTCAGATAGAGCCAGCTCTAGTCCGTGCTTGTCCTCCCTTCTGAAAGTGGGGAATAACAGCATGCAGTGAGGGGGGCGGTGGGCTGTGGACCACAGCCAGATACTGGAACACCAGGCCTGGACTTCCCATTCAGGCCACACACCAGCCCGGAGCCAGTAAGGATGATATGATTGCTTTCTCCGTCTCATTATAATACCTGATAGTCTCCCCTCCAGTAATAGGATGTCATTCTGTCTGGCACCAAAATCAATCAATCTGGCATGCTTAATCAAAAAACTGATATGTTAAAGCTATATCTAATTTACAGCTTGACCACATCTTTCCTTTGAGGATGATGCCTGAGTCCTTGCCTGATACTTAAAGCTTTTTCTCTAACAACTCTGTACATTTTTGTCTCTCTCTCTATTCCATTCTACTTGTTTATCTTACTATCTAGCTATCTAGTATGTCCATATATTAGCCTTTTCTATATTTAATGCTCAGGAGAGAAAAGAATAAAAGAATATAATTCAAAATGGACAGGTTTTTTCACACTATTTCCATCCCAATTATATAGTAAGACTATATCCTGTGAGAGAACACAATTCACAGATTTTCTATTTTTATCTTATTGGGATTGAAAACAAAATTATGAGGTGTTATAAGCCAATTCTAGTTTATTCCAGAGGACCAAACAAACCCTGAAGTCTTTCTGAAACAGAGAGCGATCCCTTTGTGACCACAGCCCTTCATGGGCTCATGAAAAGTATAGGAGAAACATTGACTCAAAATACATCTAGAATACATCATATTTCAAACATATCTGAGTCCCTCGTGCATGAATTACTGACTCAGAAAATCTGTGCTTTGCATCACAGGAGACGGCAGAGCATGCAATAATAACAGACCGTGGCTTGCCAGAAAGTACATGAGCCTCCTGTAATGGTTGTCGTAAATTTGGCTGTTAAAGTCAGTGGGATAGCTCCAGCACAAATAAAATCTGAATATTGCTGTGTCAGACTAACTTTTTGTGTGCACAGAGTCCTGTTTTGATCAGTGGTGTTGATGCCTGTGGAATGAATCATGATATAATCCAAAGTGAGTGAGATTAGAAGTAAAAAGCAAGGCAAAACCAAACATTTGAGTCAGTTCAGGACAATCTGCCTTGTTTCTGATCATGTTTAGCCCACAGTCAGACTCCTGTAAGATTGTTGTCGTTCAGCCAGTGATATATACGTGCACACAGAGTTAACTCTCATGTTTTCATGCCTTTGTTGCATTCTGGGAATGCAAGATGAATTTTCAGCTAGAGAGGCAGAAGCAATAAAAGCTGTGAGAATTCACGGAAAGGCCAAGAGCTGACTTCAAAACCTCATTACTTCAACTCCCATCAGTCGTTCGAAACACATCAGGAGGGTCTGCAGCCAGGCTTCTCACCTCACCTACTTGCAAAACATAATTTAAGCATGAAAATTAGATGATTTTGGTGAAATGTCTGTGTCTGTAAACCTGCATACTGTACTGTAAATTAAGTGTTCTGCTGCTCTCTCTCTAATGCACTTATAAGTTTTTCCCAGCATGGGAGGGTTGCATGCCCATGGGACACCAAGTCACATGAGCATGGGGGGTGGTAGAAGGAAATGCGATGGTGGAGACCCACAGCAATGGGGAGGTTTCCTGTGCAGCTCGCTTTGAACGTGGCCACAGCTTCTCCCCCACCCTGGGACCTCACATGTCAAATGCAGCTGGTTGGTAACCCGAAAACTAGTGCCTGCCGTGTCTAGATGTGGAACTGGAGCTGCGTTTGGACATAGGCTATGGAGAGAGGGGACAAAGCGTTTCCCTTGCTGGGAGCCAGCACCCAGATTGCTGTGGCTCAGTTTCAGACTCCAGTGAGACACAGATGAAGCAAACAAGTGCTGGCAAGCACAAGGAGGAGACAAGCCTAGCAGCCCTCTAAAAGACGGTATATAGATTTAAGATTCCTGCAAATGGAAGGAGAGGATCTTACTGTACCCTTGGGTACAGTGTGTATAGGTCTTACGTCTCTGCATGAGTAAATTGGGAAAGCTTTAGCTAGCATCAGAAAATGGAACAAAGGAAAGGTGGCCATAGTTGTTGACAACAGTACAAGGTGCTGGGAGAGGAATGGAGATGACACAGATGCTGGGATCATTGATTGATAGCCAGGGATAGATGACATGGAAAACCTGAGACCTTACCAAAACTGCTTCCATAACACCTTTGCTTCTGTCCACCGGTTGGAACAACACTGCAAAGGGACATCTACCTTTTCTGTATTATTTCCAAGACTAAAAACCTGAGGCAACCCAGGCAACACCACCTAGGCCAGGGCAAAACGGGTACAAAGATCGTATTATTCCTACTTTGTTTATTCCTGCGCTTTATCAAGATAAATCCTTACTTGGCATGTTTCCCACTTGAGAGGAAGGTCCAGCATCTTGGACTGTTTTATAAGAAGTGTCAAGCAGTGCTACATACGCATCAAAAAAAAAATCCAAATACGGGGCCCCTAAATGTTTCCTTCAGGTTCCCATCTTCCTCCAAATCAACCTACCAGACAACTGTTATCTTCAGGCCTGTTTCTCATGCCACCAGTAACGTGGTGACCTTGGAAGTTTGTTTTCACTGCATTGCACTCCTAAAATTTCATTAAACTATCTCCATGTCTCTGTCTGCCAAAAACGCTTCACCTGGCTTGCTATACATGATCTCCCATTTGTGAATTCAGGCCTGTTCTCTTTAATTAAATCAAAACTTACCTTTTTTTTCCCTCATCTGTCCCTCATCCTCGTTCCCTAGACTCTTCCCCTTTGGCAATGTCAGTCTTTCCAGGTCTGTAGTTTTGCTCTGCTGTTCCCTACAGCCTTTTCCTTTGACAGGTATTGTGTACACATCACTTCTGTCCACTGATAATTTTCCATTTTGCAAGGAAGCTTCTGATACACCGTCTTTCTATTTCTTGCAGCTCCCTTAGCTCTTTTGACATTTTGCTTGGAGTTTGGAGATTTGACCATCTGGTCTTTTTTAATCCTAAATTCTGAACAGTCACCTCTCTTGGCCAGCTATTTGGCAAGATCCCTTTCACAGATTTCTGCTTTTAGAAAATTATCACAGTTTTCCTTTTGCAGGGCCCTTTTCTTCTGTTCGTGGGAAATTTCTGTTACTTAAGGACTACAATACCGTGGTGTGAGAGATTTGAGAACAGATGCACTGTGGGTCAGGCACAGCTCAGGTTTCTCTTGACCCATTAGACCTAACCAGTCCTGAGCTAAGCTATCCCTAAGGATAAAATGATGCTGATTATACTGATAGACTTGAAAAAAATCTTTAATGCTTGACTCACCTTGATAGCACCCTTATACAAGTTATGGATGAAACGTAACTACTATCACATGACAAAGGGAAAACGACTAGAGACATGGGTGGAAGCTGCCCTCCTTAGTTCCCAGAGGTATTAGTGGGAAAAGGGTGAAAGATCACTTTATTTTTTGTATCTAGAAGTCAGATGTCTAAGTCTGCCCTGGTTATATTCTCTATAATCAATAGTTAGATATTAATACCACTTCAAGCTGTTTTCTTTTACCCTGAAACAGGCACTTAAGACCTGTCGGATGAACTGACCCCTGAAGGTTCTTGCTGATTTCTGTTTCCAGAAGAAGCCTTCAGCAGTGAGCTCAGGTTTAAGGAACTAAAGGTTGCGTGTCCGGTCTTGTGAGAGATGACCCTCAGCTCACAACTCCTCCCTCTGACACTGCAAATCAGAAGTGACTTTGGTTCCCTGAGTTTACATGGGTGTAGGAGGAATCTGAGATCCCATCAGAGATCTCTCAGAAAGAGGTCTGTCAGTGGCTTGTGAGTGAGCTTTCAGTCCCCTCCTATTTTCCACACGACCTTGTTTAGGGCAACCCACCAAATTTTGCTGTGAGCATGGGTTTCTAACAGGTCTGGAAAGTAAACCAAACTTCAGCCAGAGCCATGATTTCTGGTCAAAGCCCACCTTCCTCCTGCTCCAAATGCAGCTCCAGGCTAAGCAAAGGGCCTGTGGGGCTCAGAGCTGTTTCTAATCACTCTTATCTCAGGTTTTGTTTTGAGAAAAACCATAAATTTCTCCAGAAAAGCTTTCATGGATTTGCACGTGAGCAATTTCTTGGCACCTCTGAAGCAATCTCCCTGTCTTTACTCTCTAGATTCACTTGCTTTTGAGATATTAATTTCATTCTGGGCCCTTTCCAATTATAACATCTCACAAAAGATTTGGTATCCTGTCTTCAGAGAATTAACCTCTACATCTTCCTATTCCTTCATATCATTCTTTATTCTTCTGTTTCCCAACCTTCTCAAGAGTACTGTCGCTGACTGTGCCACGTTTTGTCCAACATCCTTATATCTTACACAAAAACAGGAATATTCCCAGGCCCAGCCTGGCCAGCGCTACAAATCTATAAGTGCCTCATGTCCGCAAGTTGTAACGGGTTTGTTCTTGACTTTCAGAATATATTTAATCCTGTACAGTTTGAAGGCTCTGCAGAACATATCTCTGATGAAGTAAAGCAGCAGAGCACAACTTAACCACAGTTACAAGTAGACAATCTGCCTTTATAGTTTTTGTTTTTGTTTTTCTTCTATGAAATGCTTGCCAAAGTCATCGTCGGTGGCTTTCTTAGAGGAGGGAGCTGGGCAGTATTAAGCATCTGGTTTTTTGTCCTCGCCTCAACTATTTCAGCTTCTGAACCCGTAAATATGTAAACGAATCCCAAGCTTGTATCATACAGCCGAGATCTGGCTAGTCCCAGGCTAGCTCAAACAGTACTTGTTGGGTTTGATGCATTTCTACTCTCTTTCCTCCACCCTCCTCAACCACAGAAAA
This sequence comes from Phalacrocorax carbo, assembly GCF_963921805.1. NCBI lineage: Eukaryota > Metazoa > Chordata > Aves > Suliformes > Phalacrocoracidae > Phalacrocorax > Phalacrocorax carbo. Next base: position 6,259,264 of record NC_087534.1, on the reverse strand, counting down.
ACATCGCTAAATAAATATTGACGCATACAGAAAGATGTTTAGGGAATATAGAACTGGGACACATAATGAGAGAGATGTTTTCTTACTCTGAAACCTTATTCTTACCAGGCCAAAACTTTCGTGACCTTAAGATACAGATCTGAATCCTACTCTTTCAACACAAGTGCTGACAAAGGAGCTTTGAAGGTACAGCCCAGGCACAGAAAGCCTTCACAGGCACCTGAAGGCCATGCTGGCATTATCAGAGCATCCACCTGCTTCAAATTTTAATGGTCTCTACTTCATTTAATAATCTGTACTCCAGAAGGCATGTACCAATAAAAAGCATCTATCTGGAGAAAAGTCCTGTTTCCAAGCAGGATTCGGTATTCAAAAGAGGACATTTTGCCAGGTGTTTTGCAGAGGTAGGATGAGAGAGAGCTCTCGTCTCCATGCATACCTGATTCAGAGGTAGCGAATGATAACTAATCACCAAAGGGAACGAGGACAGAATCCATCCTCTCGATGCTGACAGACAGACAGCCCTCAAAACTTGACTCTTCCTAAATGAGTCATTGTCATAGGTGGGACTGCCAGGAGGTGTCTGTTCCTCTCCATTGGTGATGAAGAGAGACAACAGTGATCAGCTCAGACTTTTACATTTAGCTCACAGCCATCTCAAGATTTGGCTCCAGATTAAAACACCTAAATACAGGTGTCTGCACATAACCCAGGAATCTACGGCCTTTTTATAGCTGGTGAAGATCCAAGACTTCATGCAGTAGCTGACAAATAGTTATTTACTACAAACGCAGATGCCTTAGAGCATCCAAAGTGTCTCCATGGGGCTAACAGGTATGATTCAGGACCTATGGGAGACACAGCCTTTCTGGAGCAGCAGTTGGAAAACAAAAGCGATTCCCTCGGGCATGACATGGAGGTTATGCCACTGGAGCGCTAGATGTGAGCAACTCCATCTACCCCAGCACAGAGACAGCCCTTGGAGCCTGGAGGACCAAATGTGGCTGGTTTGATTCATGAGCCCAAACGCTGCAGGGACTGCTCATGGCTACCGCCAAGGATCTCAAATCGGCACCGCCATGGATGAGCCTGTGCTGCTTCTGGGGGGCCGGTTTCCACGTGGCCAGCTGGCCCTCACATCACTAGGCTGTCCTCTCTCGTGAACGCAGGATCCGCAGAGAGATCTGTGGCCGGCAGCGTGACACTTCTGTGTACGACGCAGAGGCGATGGAGCACATGCTCTGTTTCCAGCTGCTTTCAGCACAGGACACCTTGGGCTGCCAGAAATACACTCACTTCAGCTACCTGAAAATCAAGACCTTAGGCTTTCAGCTCTTCGGGATCCATTTCACAGCTTACAAGGACATTTAGCCTCGTTTTTCCTTCTAGCAATGGGCAGATTTGGGAGTGCCGGATTTGGAGGTGGGGATATTTTTGAATCCAACCCACAAAGCCTTTGTTCAAGAGTGGGTTTTTTGCACTCTCTAGTCATCCATCACAGCAATAAACACAGCACGGAGGCCTGGACACAGGCAGCATTATGGAGTTGCTATTTATGGAGCAGATGCAGTTTGGGTTTCGGAGCAGACGAAAGCCCTTTTGTGCCCGGCACTGCCCCCGTCGGTGGTACAGAGTCCCTAATCTGGAAAGTGATAGCTTCCTTGGATATTTTTAATACTGGTTCATTTAGACAAACACATATCCACATGGAGCGATGTGAAGGTTTAAGTGATTAGAATCTACTGAATAGTCATGAAAGCTATATCCAGACACAGCAGCTCCTCAGAGTGCAAATTGCATGAATATATATGAAGTGACTTACTGAAAAACACTAGCCTTTAATGCTGCTTCTTTCAGATCATTTCACGCAGAAATAAAAGAGGAGTTTTAAGGTGAAAATCTATTCTTTTTTATGCTGCCATAAATCAAGATAATTCAGAAAAAAAGTCAGCGTCAGACCCTCGGGTTGTGACTCACCTGGATTCTGCTGGAAAGCACAAAAGGAAGCATGAGAATAAAAGGGTTTCTTTGGGGAAAAAAAAGAGTCAGGACCCCATAATTCAAGAACCAGATTGTTAAAACTGCTCAGCGAAAACAATGCGAACAGAGTGCTCCGTTTCCAGGAGGAGCTGAGCAACATTTTAAAATGAAAACTTGTTTGTGTCCCTTAAAAAATTCTGTACCAATTTCCAAGCAAAGGTTATTATAAAATAGCTGGAAACCGATGTAAAATCTTTTGTTTCAAGATGAATAGTGCGCTTCATTCTGATAACACCTGAGTGAGATGAGTCATTGTGGAGGTGATCTCAACCTGAAACGCATGACTTGTTTTCACCTTACAGTTAAGTGAATTTTTTTTTTTAAAAAATCTCTTGTCATCTAACTTGAGGAAAAAATTATGCCTTTGGTTATTTCATAAATGAGAGCTCTAGATCCATCCTCCTTTGGGAATTAGCTTACTCACTGGCTCTGATGGTGCAAGTCATGGTGTCTTGTGGAAAAGCCCCATTTTGTTGCAGTCCGTGGGTGGAAGTGGCACCAAAGCCACATTCTCCTGCAAGGGGGTGACCCAGAGGCAGGGGCAGAGTGGGTGTGACATGGCCCCGCGTGGCAAATCTCCTTCCTGACCTGCCGTCACCCCGTGCACAGATACCTCTATGTGACGGCATTGCGGGATGCACAAACATCTGCCTGGGATCCTGCTGAAACCACCTAACACATTTTCTAGCGGGAGCTTCAGCGGGGTATGAAATCTGGTCCCTGAGGAGGGAAATGGGAGCATGGACCAATCCTCCTTCTTGCCACAGTTATTTGGAAAATGTTTAATGGGTATTATTTTTTCCAGTAGGGAAATTGCCGTGGTTGCTGTGGGCTGTGGCAGGAATCTATATACATACACACAAACACACACACATATATATTTTTATATTTATACATATTTAACATCTTTAAAGAACATCTTGAATAGGACTATGATAGGGGCTTGAGAAAGGGGACACAGTAAAGGGAAGAAACACACACAAATGCTCTGATCTCCGGACATATACCCAAGGATGTGCGGGTGTGTGGCACAAAACACGTAGAGATTACCTGTTCTAGGTGGGGAAATCAGGGTGGGAGGAAAGCGGAGCTGGGATTTCCCAGGGAAGGTTTCCTTGGGAAAATGCCTGTTAAGTGTGATTTGAAGTTTTTGGCAGAATTGGTCTGTTTTAATCAGTGTTTTCACCTTTATTTCATGTGTAAAAATAAAAAAAAAAAAGAGCTAGCTTGGACACTTAAAAATTATAAAGATGTCCAGCTTCACCCTGTGTTTGGAAGACGTTTCTGAAAATGAAAATTAGTTAAATGGAGTATTCTGAATCACAGGTTTTCTTGTGTATTTATGTATATTTATATGTATATATATAAAGCTCTGCCTGACTTTGCCCACGTATTTCTCAAAATTGTGGTTTAGACAAGTTTTACTGGGTTTTTTAAATATCTGCCCTTGTCCAGGATTAGAAGATTCCAATGCCTTGACGTATTCCAACACAAAGAATAAAAAAAGAAAAAATAGAAAATAGCTCTTGCTTGATTCTAGGCATGGACTCCCCCTCTCTTTTAGTAGAAATGGAGCAGGAGTAATTTATGAGTGTCCTGGGAGCCCCTTGGACCAGTAGCATCCCCCTGCACCCTGGCCAGGAATGGTGAGGGGTGCTGGGAAACAGGCACCTCCCAGGGAAAAGAGGTCACAGGGACAGGTTTACTGGGATATTCCCTTTGGCAGCTCTTTCTGGCCTTGAAGTGGTGTGGAGAGGAGGTAATTTTTGCCATAGTTTGGCCTATCTAGTCCCACCCCCTCCCCCTCATAGTATCCACTGCCCGCATCGGGCAGGGCATGGCTGATGGTGGAAAAATGCTGTTTCCCTGACCATGGGCACTGGCGGTAATAGAGTCTGGGATGATTTTGCACAGAAATATGGGGGGGAGAAAAGACTGTCCTCAGCACCCATTGCCCAGATCCCTTCATCTCCTCATAAAAGTCTCATGCCTGGCAAAGACCTCTGCACAGAAGCCTGAAGTTGGGAAACAGAGGTGTTAGAGGGAACTAGATGCTCCTCACCCACCCAGAGACCTGAGAAATCAATCAGGTTTTGAGGGAGACCATCACAGCCTGGCCCAGGGCAAAAGTCCCCGTTGTTCTTCTGAATAAGGGTGGTCTCTGCTACAGGGGCAGAATCAGAGTAAATGATAATCTGTAGGGTTTTCTGAATCACTCCCATCCTCAAACATTTTCCTCCCCTTCCACTGCTAGAGAAGAAACATCCAGTCATTGCTTTAGCAGGGCAGAAAAAAAAAAAAAGAAGGAAAAAAAAATGAATGAAAAGCCTTGAAAGCCAGCACACAAACATGCCTTATAAGGGTGTCTTTATTTAAGCGGATGGGGTTGGAATCAACTTTTGGAGGAAGAAGTCTCACAACGGCCCCCAGCACAACGCCGGGGTCTATGTTTCCCAACCCCGGGGAGCGGCCCAAAAGAAAAAGAAAAGACTGCTTTTAAAAAGGCGTGCGGGGGGATTTACGGCATTCCAGCATTTAGTCTGGTATGAAACAGACCTTGGATTTTTTACAGTTCCAAAGAGGAGGGCTGTAGGCTGACAGTGACAGACGCTCTGCCTGCACGAAGACTGTTGCAAGATATTTCCATTTCTAGAAAAAAAAGCACGAACCGATCGCTGAATTTAACAATGGGGTAACAAAGGCTGGTTAGTCGTTACGGGGCTGCACAAGCGCAGGCAGCGCTGCCAAGGACCCTGCTTCAGCCCGACGGCTGAACGCTCCGGTGTCACGATACCACGTAAAATTCAGTCAGTTATGCCACAATAAATGTGCACGTTTAATAGGATTAAAAGCAACAGTGGGAATAAGTCTATTGAAAAGGAGAAGGAGGAAGAGGAGGAGTATTCTGGGAGAGAAAGGATGTAAAATGCCAAGAAAAATTAAAGAAACATTACCCTTTGCATTACCCTGACACTTGGCTACAGCTTGTTGCAAATGCTCCATCACAACCGGTTTTGAAAGGAAAGCAGGTTTTCAACTAAATATATATTTTTTTTCTCGCAGATCCTCTGCTTTCCTGGGAAAGGCTTGATGTTTTTTCATCCAAACAGAAAGTACTTGGATTCTGCAGCTGAATTTATACATTCCTTGACTCACCTATATGCAAATCCCAAGATATATGGCCTTCTGTCTTTTAGGAAAAAGAATTGTGAGGCATTGCAGGAATTTTAGTCCAAGAAAATGCCTAGTAAAGAGAATGAAAGTATGAGGTGTGCAGTCGCATAGTGCTGGCATTTTCAAAGCTCGATATATAAATCTTGTGCCGCCCCCACCCCTCAAAAAAAACCAACCCCAAGTATATTAATATTTTCACGGATTTTCCTGTTTTCTTCTAAGTATTCCATTAGGGACAATTAAATAAATAAACAAATCCTGATCAGATGTCTGGGGACACCCAGGCCAAGCTTCCAACCATTCTGTGCGACAGCTGACAAAGTTCTTGCTCATTTATTTATAACTGTGGCTTAGACAGGAACATGCACACCCCTTCAATCCCCCACTTCACTCACATAAAAACCCCATTACTTATTTACACCGGAGACACTGAGGCGAATGCCTTCTGCTTTCTTCTTGGTTTTTCATTCCCAGTGGCCTCCTGTGCCGGGAGGAGACCGACCCTGAGCCGTCCTCTGCTTCCTTCCCCAGTGACTCCTGGAGATCTCGCCCACCCTTTCCAAGCCCACGGGGGGTGGAGGGAGGCTCTGCAGACCAGTACAGGGGGTTACCAGGACAAGCTCCAGCGGGATGGCTCAAAGCCTTACAGAACTAAACTCGAGCTAAACGTAGACAAAATGAGAAAGCAAGACCATGGGCTGATTTTTTTTAGGTAAATCTTTGCTTTCCTCGATCTCGAAAGAAGAGCATCTCTTCTCACTCTCACATGGCAGCTTGCTCACCCACACAGCGTCTGGTCTCCAGGGCCTGGCTGAGGTACACGTAACACGGACAGCATCTTGGCAGTGCCTCCGGGCAGGAGGGGTGTGTAGAGTTAATGGAAATAGCACTCCAGATACTCTTGATTTTCATTTACACTGCAAAGCTTGTTTGCGACGCCCTACAAACCCCCAGCGTCCCTCCAGGGGAATATATGTGCAAAGTCAGACGCCAGACCCGCTGCTCAGTGCCCCTCCTTCATCGACTGCTGGAGGCTTTGGGTCGAGCGCTGGCACAGCAAGCGGTTTGGTGCAGGCAGTTTCTTTGCAGCACTTACCATTGCACGCTGCTGCCCCGTGACCGGGCGCGCTGTTCCTGCTGCCGCAGCTCCCATGTCCTGAATCCCCCCGTGGTTTCAGGCTAGTGCAATTAGCTCGGCAACATTTACTGAACGGGGCAAAGCACAGACCGGAGGAGGGCTTGTTTTGGCTCCGGCTGCCGGGTTCATGGTGTCCGGCGCATTTGTTGTAAGCGGCGCCGTGGCCGCTTGTGCCGCGGATCCAAGTTCTGAGCTGAAAATTGGCACCGGCACACAGGAACGACAGCAATTCTCACTGTTTGCTTGTTGGAGATGTGAAAATGAGTAAAAGAGCAGGAGGGATGAAGACAGATTGAGAGATGACAGGGAACAGAAGGTGAGGAAGGAGCCGCCGTGCCACTGGCTGGCTCATTACCTTCACAGCTAAAGAAACTTTTGAGTTAAGACTCTGCACACCTCCTCCATGGCCTCGATTTTGGGAGACAGACTCTGCCTGGAGTCACAGTGGTGCAAGTGGGATGTAACCCCATCAAAAACAGCAGGATGGCCTCATATATGCGGCAACGTAAGGCTGGGCTGGATCCGTACGGTTATCGTGTAAATACAACCACAGTTTGGTCCCAGACGCTTTCGATCGCAGACATACAAACCCTATCTCCAGTCTTTCTAAACGTCTCAGTGCCCTGATGCAACTGGTTATGAAAATGAAGTGTGTCTGGCACAGCTGGAGTTGGTGAGCCAAATTATCTTCTGACACCTCGCACAAAAATCCGGTGCCTTGAAAGCAGCCAGGTTTCTGCTACGCTGTAAAACACAGAAAAGAGCCTGTGCTTTGCTTGCTTCAGACTGCCTCCTCCATCTCCCACCTCTCAGACTCGCTATAAAGAAGCTCCCTAAATCCCAGCATTGCATCCCATGCAATCACGGCATTGGCTGCAGGAGGGTATTAGTTTAGATTAAGTCTTTTAAAAATAATGGTGACAAAGGAATACTCATTAAACAAGGAAAATCTTAATTGACCTAACCAAACCATTTGCTAAATTCCTTAGCAGATATAGCAGTGTATATAGAATAGAAATAAGTATATTATGTTTACTGTAATGGAAGAAAATTAATATAGTGGAGTAATGAAAGCAATTAATCTTGTATTATATTAGCTAGTAAATTTAGAGTGTGCGGAGGGGAGATAATACGCTATTTTAGCATCAAGTGTCCTTATGAGACATGAGTGAAGTGAGGCTTTGATGAACGAAGCATTTTGTTATATATTTGTGAATTCTGAAAGTGATGCGTTAGCTGGTCTTAATGCTGCTGTCAAGGTCGAAGCGATATGAATGTAATCTTAACCGGTAGAATGAGGTCTCGCTAAGTGTATCGTATGGGATGCAAGACTGCATAGGTAATAAATTAGTATGTAAATTGGGGTAGTTTTAGGAGATAAAAGGGCATATTCGAGGGGTGTACGCTGAGAGCTGTTCTCACAAGATAAGGTCACCGACAACCACCGTGGGCCTCTTGCTGTCAAATCAGCCTGTAACAGAAGTTACCAAAGATTTTGCTCTGTTAGAATACTTATGTGCTCCAGGATACAGCAGGTACTGAACTTTTGTCTGCCTGCCCTTTCTTTATTGCTTTTATTCCAACAGACCTAATAATTTTCATGTGACCATTGAGAAAAAGTGGTATTTATCTGGCCTGTGTTTTCTGCCAGCCAACAACGGAATATGTTACGCTCCAGAACTGAACCATGCACTCGTATTTAGGGATTTTCATGAAGTCCCATTTCTTCAGTCAAAAACATGCTATAAGAACAACAATAAAAAACCCCACCCTTCTTCCTGCACACAGAACCTGGCTTATTGCGTCTCCTTTGTTCGGCTCTCCGGCACGACGTGCTCTCTGCAAACCGAGGTCCAAACTAGCCGCAGTGATGAGGTTTCCAGCTTTGCGCAGTCAAGAGGCACAAATCTCATTTGCAGGCTGTCAGTTACAAAGGCCGTATCTTTTCAAGGCTACACAAAACTGCTAACAAGCGGAGGTGGGCAAACTAAAAAAGGCACTACTTTCTTGTGAAAAAGGAACCCCAAAAACCTGCCTATATAGAGCAACTTGAGCCAATACTCCCAGGGCAGGGAACCTATTTAGGATCGCTCCCTAAAGCATTTAATCTTGCCTTTGATCATTTCTGAGTCGAGCTACAGTTAGAACGTGGCACTAATAAAGAGGCAAGATAAAGTTGAAAATGAATGACTAAGGAAACTAAGGAAAGTTGGGTTTTTAAAGTAAGAATCAGACCTTTTTCATCTGATGCAAGGTCTAACCTATGGCACTTCCCCCATCACAGGTAAAAAATGGGCTCCATACTGCTGGGAGAGATCACCTCCTGGAAACACCTCCATCACTTCCATGCCTTTCCCCAGAGCTTACCTGACTGCTAGGACTAAAGTCATGATCATTTTAAGAGCTAGTTAGGACAGGTGAATCCCATTCACTGCAGGTATAATTAATTCCAACCCTAATGAAGCTGTTTCAGATCTTCTAAAACATCAAAACTTCTCTACATGGTGATCTTACCTGCTTTAACTTTTCTTTTTCCCCCAACACGTCTGCTAAGTGAGGAAAGGGAAAAAACAGCAATTCTGCAAAATGTCAAGGATTTGGTATAGTAAAATTTACTGCTTTAGTTCGGGATTTCCTTTTTAAAATTCTACCTGCAACCAGGAAGCCTGGCTGGAAACAAATCCCGTTTCATTTTCCTTTACATGGTCAACTGGGCTATATTTATTTCCCAACTTTTTAACAGGCTAATTTAGTTTTGGAGGAAGTTCAGCTTATTTCTTTATATTACTCTAAAAAAGAGTGCTAGTCTTTAATTTCTTCATTTTAAAATCAAACGCTGAGTAGCTAATTTCATTGTTACCTTGGAGTAGGTTTCTCTGTTATTCCCCACAGCTGCAAAAAAACATTATAGATACGAAATTGTTCTGGGCAGAAGCTGGGAAAGAAAAGCTGGCCAGGAATATAAATGATTTTTCCTTTCATTTGTACTGAGTTTGTAGTTATTTTGGCATAAAACTGGAGTAAAACTTCTCTTAGTAGAGGATTTACACCATTGACTTCAGTGAAGTTGCTTTGCGTTCACAATCCTGGATTCGATAGGGGTAGAATAACACCAATAAAAGCACCATAAGGACACCAATAAAGAACAAGCAGAATCTGGCCCCTCAGAAGCACATTTCAGATGAGTCGGAGCCCTAAGTCGTGGCTATGCGCAGCAAGCAAGGTGTCACAATCTGGCCCCAGGCGGCCACTCGCTCACCCTCCCCAGCCCTGGTGGGACGGGGGAGAGAATCGGAAGAGTAAAAGTAAGAACACTTGTAGGTTGAGACAAGAACAGTTTAATAATTGAAATAAAATAATAATCATAATTACAGAAGTGTAACGAAAAGGAAAATAACGAAAAAGAGAGTGAAATAAAACCCAAGAAAAACAAGTGATGCAAATGAAAAACAATGGTTCACCACCAGCCGACTGATGCTCAGCCTGTCCCTGAGCAGCAGCCACAACCCAGCCAGTTCCCTCCAGCCTATAGGCTGAGCATGACGGCCTATGCTCTGGGACCTCCCCTTGGCCCGTTGGGGTGAGCTGTCCTGGCTGCGCCCCCTCCCAGCTTCTTGTGCACCCCCAGCCTTCTCACTGACAGGCCAGTCTGAGAAGCTGGAAACTCCTTGACTGCTCAGCAACCACTGAAACATCAGTGTGTTGTCAGCATCAGTCTCATCCTAAAACCACAGCACTCTACCAGCTACTAGGAAGAAAATTAACTCTACCCCAGCTGAAACCAGCACACAAGGTAATAAGGCCAGCAAGGAGAGCAAAGGTGGTAGTGTCTTCCTTGATGGGAGCTGTTGCTCATGCGCTTGTGATGGTGGGAAACCACTGCCCTGGGTGAGGCCAAGGCTTCTCTCTGAATACATATAATGTGGTTTTCTAACCCTCCCTCTGAGGTGTCAGTGGGGCTTTCCAGGAGTGTCCTTTTTTGGGGTTTTGGAGAGCAGATTCTAACTGGGTGGCCCCTTGAGTACAAAGAGGTCGAGGATTCCCCATGCTCACACACCGACTCTTTGACTTGTCAGAGGGGCAGCTCACAGAGCAGATGCTCCTCTGACTCATACAGGTGTAAATAAGGATTTTTCTCCAAGGAAAGCTGCAGGTTACACCTACCCGCCTTGCCAGAGCTGGTGGAGTCGCTGCTGATTCATGCTGGGAAAATTTGGCTCCATGACCCCAACCACTGGACCACACAGTCCACTCCCTTCCCGTCTCCATAATTCATTCACAGTAGCACATCTGCAAGGATGATACATGCTTTCAGCAGGTGTTCCCCATGCCGCTATGATGAATATGCATCCAGGGTATTGCACTGCATAACCAGTGCCAGCAGGCAAATGGTCTGATGGGCTCAGATCTCGAAGGGTTCATCCAAGCAGACAAGAAAAGCCCTTGCCCAGGGATCCTGAGGCACTATCCCAAAATAGAGGCAGTCAGACACATAGATGGCAGCAGGAGAATCATCAGAGTTTTCTCTGATGTCTAATAGTCCAAACCATGAAAAAAAAAAAGTTCACATTTATACATGACACAGCTGGTTTAGAGGAAAAAAGCTTTTTCCCCACAATAACTGTTATCCCAAATTTAAAGAGAAGTTTGCCAAACTTTTCACATCATTGAGTGTATCCAGCAGGGAACAGACATAAAGGCTGGATTGGGATGCCAAGTGTTAGTTAAATCCAGGCCCCTCCTCAGGTCCAAAGGGGACCTGAAAGAGGACGTACTGCCAGAACGTAATTCTTCTGAGACTCCTGGGCTACATTTCAAAGGCATAAAAGAAAGCTTGGAAATAAATGTAACATTTTGGACAGCTACCAGGATCAAAAGAAACTCCCAGCTGATAGGGTTCCTCTATAGCTACTATCAAACATATGTAGCTGCTACCCACATAGTACTTTTAAAATCCGTGGGAACAGCAAATGAATATGTAAAGAACGTATCTTTTTGTGTGTTGTAGAAATTTCCCATTGAGACCTATCACTGGGCCATCCAAACTGTATCCATATAAAATAGATGAAGTCGTCAGTGAATTTAATGGGATCTCTGCTCTTTTCTCCTACTGGGCTATATAAAACTCTGCTTAGATCATTTTTCTTGGAGTATAGAAAGGAGAGGAAGTGGTTGCTTTGTATTTCGTTCTGTTCTTAGCCTGTGTTGCTTGAGAAGAATCATTCAGTAATTGCTAAATGTTTTCAGCTATTTTTTCCTCTTTTCTTTCACAGAAATCTTAAAAAATATCCAATCAACCCTATAGTTCAACAACTACATTAAGAAGACATCACAGAAACTCCTTTCATACATTTTAAAGAACTTTTGATCAAAATTTTAAAATTATTATACATTCCGCTTACAGTGATGAAACTCCCTGTGATAATTATGGTTGGGGTTTTTAACCCAAGGTTTGTTTCAATGAAGTTTTGCTTCTATTTCTGTTCCTGCATCTCTTCTTCAGCTGAGATACGTATCCACGCTGACATGCCCACTTTGCCTGGCTCCAGCTGGAGTTAGTCTGAACGGGACCTGTCCCAGGATTCGCCACCAAATTGTATTTTCTTCTATATCCACATTCCTATTTTAGGTGAGTGCACTAAAACGTCATGGATGAAGCTACCGACATGACGACTGAATGCTCAAGAGCAGGCCCACAGAATTATTGACTCCACTGGAAAACTTCCTATTGGAGTAAAATTGCTTAACTGCCGGGTCAGATAATTTCACTTAAATTAATGTTTTGTGGGCAGCAAAGCATCTTGCCTCTTGCAATGAGCGTCAGGGTGGCCTTTATCTTTCTAATTGATGTGTAACCTCGTCAGCAGAGTCAGTGCTCTCCAGCCCAGCGAGGTGCCACTTTCAGCCATTTCACTAAAACTGAGGTTCCTTGCAGGATTTTGCAGTGGGACATTGATGTCAGAGTTACAGGATGACAGATGGGTGCAATTCAAGGTGAGGGTCTTCTGCAAGGAGAACGAAGAAGGGCTTTTTGTGCAAACCACAGAGCTCCAACCACTCTATTCGAAAGCAATTCAAAATCCCATTCAAAGACCTCATTAACTCAGTGGGAGCCTGGTCTGACCAAGAATTTTAAGCTTAGACCCTTAATAAGGACAGTCACAAGGGGACAGAGACAGCAGGATATATTCCATTTGTTTCTAACCAGGATGAAATTAATCTCTATGCAGAAAATCAGCTTAAGGACTCTACCCTACTTAAATTCCTGCAAGGCCTCTGTAGTTCACTTGAGTAATCATTGATTGGATTCTTAAGAGATACAGAGAAGCTCTAGCTAATTACAGTACATCTGTGAATAACTGCATTTTTGGTCCTTAGGCAGTTCTAAAATTCGGAAGGAGAAAAAAAATCAGCCTGAAAGGAAAGTATTCAAAAATGCGGTGTCTTGAAAAATAAGACTGTCAAAATCTGGTCAAGTGAAACATTTTGATTTGGTTGCTACAGGTTTTTTTACCACAAATAACACTGAAACATATTTCGAGGTCAAATGTTTTCTCAGCCTGAGAAGGTGAAATGTTTCATTTTGAAAATGGCAAACCAAAATGTTCCTATTTTTATATTATAATTTCTGGGTGGAGGATTTTTTCAAAAACTCTGCAGAGTTTCAATACGTTTGTGTAGGGTTCCAGCTGATCCTCCTCTGTGTGTTGGGGTTCAAAAGTTTGGCTCAGACTTCAGCTTTCTGTACCCAGGACACAGAGTCCTTCTCCTGATCTAAATCTACAGACGAAGCACCTGCACAAGAGGGTCTGTCTCTATAGTTACAGTGGACATATATGGAGAAAATGGATTGTCCTCATTTTGGCAGAAAAGATGAATGTTTGTGTGATCTATGCACACAAACTGCAGCAATATTTTAAGATCAATGGTACTGAGGACAGTCACAAGAAAAGACCATTTGCAACCCTGTAAGATTGATGCTTCCTTTCAGGAATGGGTGAAAAACACTGGAAAGATTTCTCTCTGCTCTCTTAAAAATGCTCCCAGCCTGATCCAAAGCCATCCGAGCCAACGAACTGATCGGTTGTATTACGGTGACATCAAGAGGCCACTGCTGTGCTGGAGCCACAACTGCTCTGTGAAGCTTACGGTCTCCCGGGAGCAGGCGGGAGATTGAGGCGAGCAGTAACTTGCTCAAGGACATCTCTGTGGTCAGGGCACAGCTGAGACATGACCCAGACATGCCCGACCCCAACCCTGAACTGCCCAGCACACGCTGCTTTGCCTGTATCTGAGGCACATTTTTGAGGCTACAGAACAAGCTGCAGGGCTGAGATGGGTTTTGCTGAAAAAATCACCCAGAAGCTGCGATTCACTGGGTACCCCAGAAGATGGTTCATGACCTGCTGTAGGGTATCCACCTGAGAGCAGCCTGCAAGGCTGGGATTAGCAGGATCCGGTGTCAGGCATGCCCAGAGCCGGCGAGGCAGAGCAGGGGTCTCACAACCTTGGAGAGATGCCTTCACACAGAGATTTCCGAGAAAAACAGGCAGGTGTTGCTTCTGCGAACTGCACAACAGCCACCACGCTGTTCTTTCTCTTTCCTGGGAGATGAGAGTCGTAATAGCGCAAGGACCGATTGTCAAGGTCTCCTCCTCGTCTGCCCCGCTCCCTGCATAATAAAATCCCTCCACCCCACTGACCCTCTCTGCCATCTCTCCATCTCCCAAGGCTCTTTGCACAGAGGACACCAGCTACACCGTGCAAACATGCTCTTTAGCTGTAGTACTGCTAAATCTCTTGTGCCGAAGCACGGTGGCCTCTGCCCTCCTTCATGCCTTGGGACACGGGAGAGGGTCTGGCTCTCAGTCCCGCTGATCCCTGCCTGGCACCAGCCAAGATCCTCCTCTGCTATGGGGCATTTTGACATGACAACTTTCTCCCACTCACAGGAACGTGCTTCGGGAGGACCAGCTTGGGTTGAGTGGTCAATACGTAGGTCTGAGACATAGCCTGGTGCCTCTCACCTCCACGTATGCCTGTGGGGAAGGAATGGCTCGCACATCTTTCCTGCCAAGCAAAGGCTTGGTCTTATGGCTAAATAGTAGAAACAATACCAAATGCCAAAAATGCCACAATTATTCCCTGTGAGGTTGCTCATTTGAGAGGTAATTTAATTTTAGTCATAGCGTTTATCCAAGGAAATTGGATTTGGACTCAAAATTGGGAAATCCCTTGAAGTGGTGACGCTCCCAAACAGAGCGGGGATTTGCAGTGCCTCAGCGACGGCTGTGTGCACCTCCTCCCCATCCTGCTTTCTGCAAGGTAGTTTTGGGGCCAGGCCACCTATCTCGAGGGGAGCGCTAGCACAGCATCCAAGTCCCAGCAGCACCCCGCTCCTGACCGAGGCTCACCCCTTTTCTCACGGTGTCTCAAGGATTTCCCTTAACCCTTCTGTTGGCTTTCAAAGGTGCATATTCTGCTATAGGCAACGGTCCCTCAATCTGGAAGTATGAGCAGTTCAGTTTTACTAAGATGCTCATGTTTAACACAGCAAATGTTCCTTTCCAATTAAGACAGCGGGAGCCTTATGGTCCACGTTTGCCCTTCTTCCCTACAACCCCTTCTGCGGACTCCTGGAAGCTCTCTGCTCTCCTGAGCCCAGTTTAGGCTTCAGTTGACTTTCACGGTGCTGAAGAGGCTTCACTCTGCTGTGCAAATCGTCCATGTTTTCCTACATTTCTTGGCTATTGTTGTTGGCCATGGCTGGTGTGTTAAAAAAACATATTCAGCATTTCACTATCTGCTGCAAGTCAGTTTGGGTGGAAAGCTTGAGAGTGGGTGAAGGAGCAGAAGCAGCCTCCCTACAGGCTCCGATGTACGTGTAAATATTTGAAAGGTCATTCAGTTATTCATACAGTATGTTCTGCCAAGCTTTGTGCAGAAAACACTCACCTTTTTTGGTGTCTCCTAATAAATCTTTTGGGGTTTTCAAATGTAGCAGCAGGCAGTCTTGTTCCCTTTTGCAGCTAAATAATCCATTGTTTGCTTGTTTGTTTGTTTCCTGAGCAAATCAGGCCTAGGAACAAAAATATCATTAACGGGAGGTAATTGCAGATGCTTACAGTGATCACAGGGGCAGGTTATGAACAAACCTGGGGATGGAAAACGCAAAAGGGATAAGATTTTTATATGGAGACTAAGTTCCAGAAATACGTTGTTTTCGTGTTGTGGCAAGCAGCAACCCACTGGCCACGGTTTGCAATGGGCAGGGTCCAGGTCTGAACTGTGGAACAGGGCTCTACTTTACCCTCAAATAAGGTGAATTTGGCTCTGGATGTGAACTGCCCTTGTGGAGTATGCCTCTCTCTCCTGGCCTGACCTGATCTGCGTTGGCCTCCCTGCTGGAAGAGGACCAGCACTTATCAGCACCCTCAGTCCTTTGGAGTCCAACTGACATTCACAAATACGTGTGCCGATGATGCAGGAGTCTGGAGACACGTTGTTCCAGCAGCACATAGCTGGTTCTTGTTCTTGCACGTAGGTGGATTCCCCATGTCTCAGCCACCTCTCAAGCAGAGGCTCCCGAAGCTGCAGGAGCTGAGGCAGAGACGTTGTAGGACACACCTCAAAGTCCTTGTGTACCCCAATTGTCCTTTCTGTTTTGGAGGCGATCTGAGTCATGATTTCCTCAATGATGTGGAGACACCTCCAGCTGCCGTTGCAAAAGGGCTCTTATGAGCAAGGTACCTAGTCCAAGTTGTTCATCCAGGCTTCTACATTCAGGAGAGGAAATCATCCCATGTGTCTCAGACTGGACACCTAAGGTGGGATTAGGGTGGATAAGATGTGCCAGGGGAGGGTTAGGTTGGGTATTAGGGAAAGGCTCTTCCCCCAGAGGGTGGTGGAGCCCTGGAACAGGCTCCCCAGGGTATCACGGCATCACGGCACCAGCCTGGCGATGTTCCAGAAGCACTTGGACACGGCCCTCAGAGACACGGTGTGAATTTGGGGCTGTCCTGTGCAGGGACAGGAGCTGGACTTGATGATCCCTGATCCTTGAGCTCAATACATTCAAGGTTCCTTGACTTAGCTCCAGGTTAAGGATCAGCATTTTGGTGTTAGATGGGGATATCTCTGTGTGCTGATGGTGGAAGCTGTTAGGAGGAGCAATGGATATGTGGCCCTTACAGCCAGGAAGGGGATGGAGCTGGTCCCTCATGAGTATCTGCTCCAAGGTGACCTAAACAGCTTCCAGCTTCCACCATTGGGCCAGATCTCCACAAAATGTGTTGGCAATTTAGATACTTGGCACACAAGTAGACACCTAAATTTAAGCATCCTAATGGGGAGTTGAATCCCATATTTAATTTTATAAGGCTAGGTCAAGGTGGGAGGGATCTCTCCATTAATCATTTATATGAATAACAATTACGCAGAAGTAGTGTTTTATTAATTTATCCTTGCTGGATGATTATTTAGATGAAACTGCTGCCTTATTTAAAACCAAAGGACGGTCTTGTTCTTGCATAGCTTTGTAAGTAAAAGCTAACACAGCAGCTTCCTCTATCCAGCTGAATGAAAACAATAGTCTTTTACCTCTGTGAGCACTTAAATATACTCAAGATTATTATTTTTATGTCTGAGTAAAGCAGAAGGCATGTAAAGTAATGTATAAAATATAGTAAGGCGTATATAGAGGGAGGCTGTATGGACATCAAGCATAACAAACCTGATATAAAATGTAATGAAAGAATAAAGCAGGTAACAGGGCAGATATAAATCCTGGTGCAATGAATAAAGCATGTCACATAATGGCGATAAAAAAAGTAACAAATGGCAAAACACACATCAGCATAGACATAAAGCATAATGAACTGATGGAAGAAAGTCACATTAATGAACGGGTTACTCTTGTCACTCAGAATAAGCAAAATGATCATTTTCTCTTCTGAGCCCTTAGAGAGCTTCTGGCTCCACAGGACTATGGAGAGGGGGTCTAGTTTTCTTACTCAGAAACGAAAAATATCCGACACTTGCAAATACCTTTCGCTGAATGCTATCACCTGATCTAAAAAGCTGTCAGGTTGAAAACCTTCGGTGCTGAGCTGAACCCTTTGCACAAAGCAGGCGAGGCCGGACACCTGGGGGGAGGACGGGTCAGCACGGCTCGCCGACCGGGGGAGCGAGGCTGGGAGCGCTGCGACATCCAGCTGCGCTGCTGTTGCGGTGGCCCCGTCCACAGCCGCATCTCCACGGGACTCACCTGCACAACTACGTCCTCGCCAAGTACCCCCGATGAAACACAGTCTGCTCGATAAGACGTAGGTAGAAAAGCATAGATGGGCTAACCTCCTCCGGGGTATTGTTTTTCACCTTTGTTAAAAACATATTTGAAGGTATTTTTTTAGATCATGGCGATGTAATTCAGATGTTACACTGTGACTCTTTCCGAATGCAAGGTTTCACCTTTTCACTGCTGTTTAGAGACAAGAGGCTTTACAGAGGGAATAGAGGAACCCAAGTAATTGCCCCTGGAGAGCAGGGAACACCCCCCTGCAAGACCAGAGCTGCAGCGGCGTTCAGCTGAACTGACCCAGGCAGAGATGTTCATAAAGCAGTGGCTTGTACGACTCATTGATGGTGGAGTATTTATGCCTTCAAGCACCCATCACCTCGATCCGACAGGTGACACAGAGCCCTGGTCACAGCTCACAAGCAGGTGCAAATTTTCCTGACCCTCTGAGTTCTGGAGAAAGCCCGACGTGCTCCCCTGCCGCTCCCAGCGCTTTCATCTGGCAAGAGGCAGCAACTATTCAGTGATGGCACATCTCCTCGCTCCTGTTGCATCCTTTGCTAGCTGCATTTTTACAAACCTCCTTTTGTAAATAAATTTGAAAGGAAAGTGCATTTAATTTAATTAGGAGACTCTACAAGCAGAAGCCGTTTGTCAACCACTTAACCAAACTCTCCCTTTTTCCTGGCACCAGCAGATGCCTGAGCCCAACCGGTTTGCAACAGCAGCCTGCGGTAGCAGACCCAATGCCAGCCCCTGCCGGAGATTTATTGCTCTGCTGGCTTGCAGCACTTCTCTCATTAAGGTTCTCACATTGTTGTTTGGCTTCTTCTAAAGTGCAAATACATGAAGCAGTGCTTTGGGGAAGCCAATTAGGAAGGACAGGAGAAACATTTCCCACTGGCTCGGGCCGGGCCCAGGACTAAGCAGGATTAGGGCTGCATGGAAATTGGGAGCCTGTTACAGGGAGGGTGTTAGAGGTTTGTGTGCAAGAAGCTTAAGTACAAGACAGCTCTGTTGTAGGCTGGTTGTTTCTCAAAACAGAACAAAAATGCTTCTTAATTTTCTTGCACTTTGTTTCCTCATCTGTGAAGTCAGCACAGGCTTTTTAGGCTAAAAGCTTTGTCTTTCTAACCCAACCTCTTGCTTTCAGGACTCTCACTTCTTCCATAATTGTCCTGTACAGAACAGTGCATGCCTGAAACGATGTCTGAATTGGGCATAAAGATTTAGACAGGGAGCGTACGGCCGTGTTAATACCCTTCTGAGCAATGCAGGCACTTTGGCAGCTCTGATTTATTCACAGTGCCTGTCCTACGCTCCGGTTTGACTCTGCTCTCATCGAAGAGCAGCACACCCAAACCTGGGAAGTGCAGTGCTGCCGTGGGTGCAAAGGAGAGCAGCACGTGGCTCATTTCGTCCTCGCCTCGTGCTCTCTCTCTGAAGGAGGTGCCTTGATGGGAGACGCTTTCTGACAGCAGCGGGCTGTGAATCGAGCTGAAGGACCAACAGCCCTCAGATGAGAGGTCCCACCTGGGGCTGCTTCCAGGAAGGAGTCAGGGGTAAGGCTCTGCAAAGCATATAAAATATACATCCATAAAGCCAAGAAAAAAGCATGGCTGTGTTCCTTAGAGCAGACTGACTTCCTACAACGCTGATCTTTGAGCAACGGTCTGGGTGTCTGAAGAGGCTGGTATGCAGACCGCTGAAAGGGGCCACTCAGGATAACGCTGTCAGCCAAATATGCAGTGGCATTCAGGCAGCGCAGGGCTATTTGAAGCCAATGGCCCAGCCTGGGCCACACTTTCTATTTGTTTTTACACGTTGTGAGCTAAGTTTGGGTATGGTATGCTCAAACACACAAGGAAGCCTCTGTCTGCCTCTAAAAGGACGGGGGGGTTGCAAACGGAAAGTACACTTTTCAAGCAAAGTCAGGTTCAGATTATGAACCAGCTTTTCATATTAGCAGGAAATACTTGATCCTCCTGCACCTTCGTTTGGCTGGGCCCACAACACGGCTCTGAGGGGAGGCAACCCCCAAAGAAAATGTATTTCATGCAGAGAAGGTAAAGCAAGGCCTGTATTTGCAACTGATTTGTAAATGAAAGATGTTTAAACAGATCAATTTCTGAAACCAAATATTATTTTTAACCCTATTTCCCCAAAGATGCTCCAGACATTATTGTGGTTTGAGGTAGCCCTGGCTGCCCCAGGGGTGCTGATAGATACAGGGCTTGGCGCTTGTGCTGCCTTCAGTCCACGTCTATGGCTTTGTGCTTTCCTGGCTCATGGAGAGATTTCAGGTTCATGTCGTACTATGGATCCACCAGTGAATCTTTGCAACTGCATTATGTTTTCTAATAGTACTTAGAGGCTATGCTGAAAAATGTGCTAACACAACCTAATTTTTAGCCTGGAAAGCACAAACCGTAATGGTGACAACCAACAATGACGTCAGAATTTTACCAGTTATTAGTCACAAGTGATTTAGTTCAAAAGTGACCTGATTTGGTTCAAAAGTGACCCCAAAGTGGTAGGATCTAGTCCAAACCTAGTCTGAGGTCCATTAAAACTTATAGCAACTGTTCATCATTTATCCCCCATTCCTTCCTCTCTCCACCTGTTGGAGGCTACGAAGCAGGAGCTCTGAAACACTGGAGTAAAGTCTATATTCATAATACTGCTTGGAATAAAAAAAAAAACCCACCTGCCTGTAAGTGTGTATTCATAACATTGCTCCACTGTGTCTGGAGGGGGAAAAACCACTCCTGTCAGAGATAATATTCAAGCAGACCTGCCTCTCCCCGTCTCCAGAGCTGCAGTTTCTGCCCCACAAGAGTTGCTTTGCTCTTCCAGGTGATGGTGACTGGGGAGGCAGTTGCGTTGTTGACAGAGCTCATTTTGCCAGTATAAACTGTATCTCTAGTAGGTGGGGTTTTTTTGCTGTAGCCTTATGGACCAAATTTAAATGGTACCGTGGGCGTCTGATGCCTCAGCACTGCTGCCTCTGGAGCCCTGGAGGGACGGTGGCTCTCCGGTGTGCTGCTCAGTGCAGGCTGTCACTGCGGAGCCACACACGTGGGACAGAGCTGTGTCTCTTGGGGGAAGACGATTTTTAGGCTTGGGGACTAATATTAGGCATTTTGGAGTCATGACTGCAGGAAGGCAAAGTTTTCACAGAGCTATGAATATCGCAGAGGCTGTAGTCAGGACGAGGGCTCCAAGGCAGAGGCAGATGGCAGGGCATCATCTGGCTCGGCTCTGCTCATAACCCAGGACAGGTAAGGAGAAAAGTGGCAGAAATGTCTCCAGTCCCAGGTAATGGGGAGGTCAGTGCACAGTTCAGACTAGACAGCAAGCTCCTGAGCCCTGGACGAGCCCTAATCTCGCCTAGAATTGGGGAAATTAAAACAGCGGGCAAGGCCGATGGCGCACTGGGTTTCTCAAAGTTAATAAACACCCATCAGCAGAGCTGAGACCACAAAGCGTTTCCAGGAGATGTGGCTATTCCTCTGTTCTGTTTAAAAAAAATTCCCAAAAACCCAAACCCAAAAACACAACCCTACTGCAATGACACTTGAAGCAAAGGGAGACAAACGCCCTCAGTGCTTAAAGAGCTTTGAAAATATTTCCCATCATACTTAAAGTTTGATAGAAAGATATGGCTTTAAAACAAACAGATCCCATTTTGGGGCCTTCAGCCCAATCCTTTCAGCACTGTGATAATGCATGACAAAATCTTTACCTCTGTAAATAAACAGAAACTCTCTGGAAGGAGCATTTCCCGGCTGCTGCCATGGATTTGCCTTTGCATGTGAAGGTAGGAAGCTGCAGTAGGTCTCTTGTAACAGCAGCCCCATAACTAGTCTCTGTAGAAATTACTTTATTTCCTATCCTAAAAAGAGCCAGAATCTGTAAAAACTCATAGCAGGGAGGAGTGAGACCAAACATACTTCAAATTTACTCTGCATAAAAATGTATCCTTGAAATCTGGAGCCGTTCAGAAGCCAGGCAGGTTTTAAGTGGGTTGCAGAAATATCACTTACAGTGATGCCATCTTTTGCCAACACTGTAATTTCAGTGTCTATAAATTTCATGTTTTCCTTGCAGTGAAGTCTCTCCTCGTAAACTGAGCAGCCTGTGAATCCACAAGCACTGGTTACCGTCCCAGCTCTCTTCTGGCCAGCGATGTGGCCATGAACAGCGGCATTTCTGCACACATTTCTCCATTTCCCATCTTTAGAAAAGGGATAACGATGCCTGCCCGCCTCTGCGGAGCCTGCTGAGGCCCCCGGATGACAAGCTGTGTAGAAGGAGAGCAGATCTCACTAGTCTTGGTGAGCACTAATTACTATGGGCTCAGCTTAGCTTAGCTGGGTTTTCACGGAAATTTTCAACTGGAGTTGAAGCCGTGGACTTGGACCAAAATAAAACACACCAAACTGACCATACAGCCCTGGGCTGGAGTAACTCAGAGCTCACTTAAAACCAACCTAACTTCCATCCTCTCCCAGGACGTTCAGCCTTCTAGTATCTTTTTTTTTTTTTGCATTTTGTGTTTGAGCATTTCTCTCAAGCCGGTGGATGGTGGAGAGCACAAGTTGTCCACGGCAGCGTGAGCTCGGGCTCGGGGCTGGTCCCCAGGGGTACTCCAAAGCTGCTTTCAGCTTCCTGCCAACCACAGGGCAGCAGCTGAACTGCTGTCATCGGGTTTGTGAAGGATATGAATCCATCTTCTTCCCCAGCTTGTTATGAGATTGGCTAAATCACCAAACAGTGCCAAAAAAAAAAAGGGAATCCTTTCCCTTTTATTCTTCTATTCAGCTGCGCTTAGCTCTTATTTGCAAGCAGTTTCCCACAAATGCAAGAAGGAAAAACACAGAAGGGGGAAAAAAAAAAGAAAGAGAGAACCATGTGACTTCAAAACTCGGGACTTAAGTAATAAACTGTCAGATTTGGTGACATTCCAAAAAAAAACCATGGGAATATGTGACGGGACCCAACTGCACTCACACTGCCCTGCCCTGAAATGTCTTTGTGCTGCACGGAGCCCTGGCTCTGGAGGGAGGCCCTGGACAAAAAGCATGGCCAATCTTTTATGGACCATCTGTTTTAAGTTGTAAGTTGACCCTGTCTCAGATGCACTGTCTCCAGGGGCATTCAGCTACTTATATTTCATACCATCACTGCCCAAAACTCCTGGCTTTCTCTAAAAACACATCACTGTGGAACTTCAATGGCATTTGGGAACATCCACTTAGCCAGACTGAAGCTTTCCAGCACACCCCCCAAAACATAGCTGGACATGTAGCACTCAGTACAGATTTGGAATGCTACAGAGCAGATCTTTCCTGGCATTGAGGTGGAATTTGTGCATTTAGTTTCAGAAGAACAATCAAGAAAACCCTCTGTGTAAGCACTCGTAGGGCTCTGCGCTACCTATGCTGGCTAAGAATGCTCCTGGAAGGATGAAACAATTAACTCAGTGAGTACATCTGGGATGCTGAAACGAGGCATGCTGGTACGCGAGTCCCCTGAGAGCTTGTTTGAGTGTGCCCGACTCAGTGCATTTACCTGCTGGGGAGCTGCCACCCTGCTGTGGCATTCCAGACCTTCCCCAGGAAGCCAGAAACTCAGGTCAATCTGCTCCACAGAAGGACTAAAGGATGAGTTTTTTGCCCCATAGAGGGGGGAAAGGGAAAAAGAGAAGGAAAGAAAAAAAAGGTTTTGATGAGAATGGTAATAAATATATAGCAAAAAGCACATTTTAGTAGAGTTCAAGCATGGGTAGACGGTCTGACATCCTACATGGTGGCTAAGTCACCAGGTTCACGTCTCTTGCTTTTCTTTTCCAGGAGCTGACTAACATAAATCACATCAACTGTGCCAGGAACTAGGAGCAAATCTGCAGAACTGTCAGCCAACAACGCTGACCCTTGGACTCCCACCACCCTTCTGGTCCCAGAGGCCAGGGCTGCTCAAGTATCGGCTCCCAGGAGCACTTCCAAGGAATAGTGACTTTGCTGGCAAGGAACGAGCTGTTTCAGATGAAAGAATTTGGATGCCTCACTGCAAAAACAGCAGGTCAAGTCTAAGGTGAAATTCCTGGCCCCCCGCTTTTGTTTCTGATGATTTTTGTAGGACAGAGCTGCACCCTGCTTCGGAGCCCTCCTGTCCCCGTGTCCTCACCCACTGGACACCACCTGCCCGAAGCAGCGTTTGTGCTTACATTTGCCATCTGGGATGTGCAAGCAGTTAAAGATCTGTTAGAAAAGCAACACAATTTTGCTTTCTTTATTATTGAGAAACCAACGACCTCATGTGACTTTGTAGATGACTTAACACATTTATAGACCAGGAAGGAAGTTGAGCTGCACTGCTCACTTCGCTTTTCAGTGGGGTGGTGCATCACTAACTCCGAGCTGTGCAGAGGGATCAGAAAATGACCGCCCAAACGACCACTGAGCCCCCCAAATGTTGCTTCCTCAACATCAAGACAGCAACAATCGCTCTAGGGATCTTCCACATGGTAAGTTACATGGAAAGGGCGGGCAGGGAGAGGCAGACAAGAAAAGAGAGGCAGAGGTGTAGCTTTGCAGAAGGTGTAATCATTGCAGATCACAAGGTTTCCTGACTGTTGACTTTTTTGTGTCCCCAGTTATTGAAGAGGGATGGACAAAAGAGGAGAAGGTGTTTGGGGCGCAGGTTGCAGGAAGAGATTTATTACTGGGAGGGTTTTTTTAACTATTTTTTTCCCTGCCTTTACCAGTTGGAGCTCATAGAAACTCACTCTGCTTCCTGTTTTTCCCTTGCAGCTTAATGCAGGAGCTCTTGCCCGTGCAGGGGTGTGTGGCTTGGCCAGGGCTCAGCATGGCTACTTGGACCTGTTGCTTAGAAGCTGGGCAGCACAGTGGCAATGGAAACTGTGGGAGTGCTGAAATTATGGGTCACTGGAGGGAGGAGGGATTTAGGTCCTAGGGAAGCAAAGGGCGGGTGAGTAACTCTGCCTCATTTCTCTTTCTACGGCCAGTTGGACACTATATGCACTGTTTTGGTTTCCGTTTTGATCTGCGGCTGTGTTTAGCTGCCAGGCAGCTGGCGTAACTTCCCTGGGGGTGGTCACAGATGGCAGCGAGCAGAGGCAGCAGAGCCTGGAGGGACTTTTCTTCCCCGCCGCCTGGTTGCTCAGAGGTGCTTTCAGGTGGCTTTAAGTCACACTGAGAATGTGGTTTCTCGCATGGCAGAGGCACTTAAAATAATCCCATCTGTTTCACTCGGTGTGCGCGGTCACAGGTCCGGAGCCTGCAGGGTGATAACGGTTAACGGGGGCTCTTAACCCGCTCCTTGCAGAGGAAAAGTGGAGTGAGGAGAGCTGTAGCCTGCGAATATGTGCTAGGCATGGCAGCTGGGGCGACCATTCCACGCATGGGAGTGCGTGGGACCATGCCATGGTCCCCCTGCAGCACCAGTCTGCTCTCCTGGGGCAGCAGGAGCTATCCAAGCTGCCTGAACAAATCCTGGCTGCGCCATAGCCCCCTCTTCACTCACACAAAGCCAGGGCAGGGGTCCGACGTGCTGGTTTCACAGTTTTGACTTCCACGATGCCATTCCTGCATACATCAGTGGAGGATTTGACTCATGACGTGAAAGGCAAAAAAAAATCTGTAGATGGGTTTAGTTGCTTTTTTGGATAGTAAGATAAAGGCAAAGCATCCAGTGAATGAAAGGATTTTATAAACATGCCAGGAGCAGCAGCGCCGTCGGCTGCTGGAGGCAGTGAGCAAGGCGGGTGGCTGCGCTTGGGCACAGCGCAGCATCTCCGCGCCTCCCTGGTTTGGGGCAGCAGATGGTCCTGTGCCAGCCCAGAGCAGGAGAGCAGAGGAACTTGGGTCTACACCGCATCCTCATGCAATGTAACTGCCGACGTCTTTCCCCTGGCATTACTTGAAAGCCAGGTGCTGTAGTGGCATTATTAATCATTTGGGGACTTCAAAAACATTATGAGATTTGTTAAAAGGATCGTGCAATTTTATAACCTTTTTTGCCTTCTGCTTTTTGAGTATCTAAATTACAGCCTGGTCAGGCTACTTGTCTTTTTGCCACAAGCTCAAAGCTTATAATCTCACTGCTTTAAAGAAAAATAGATTGCTGCATTTCTTGTGCATTTGCATGACCCCAAGACACAAAAATTGAAATACAGGAGAGTTTGAAACAGCTGAGAGTTTGCAGCAGAGCACAAGCAATTTCTGACAACCAATTAAACATAAAGCCATCACAGAGAGCTAGTCATGAACTGCCTAGAAACAGGACCCTCGCAGGAAGCGCAGCCAAGATCTGAAGAGGAGCTGGCAAAATGAAAGGTCTGTGCAAAGGTGGGAAACACAAGACAGAGAACTACGACACATTTTCTCCAGAGAGCTACAAGCGCGCTGTGCGACATGAGCTATCGGTTAGCAGTGGTGAAACACAGGTACGGAAAATGAATTATGTTTTCGTAGCTGGGAGGGTGAATCATAAAAAAAAGAAGCCTCCTTTGTGTTTCTCGGAAGTCAGCAAACGCTTTGAACTGAGGCACATTTTTCTCATAAGCGTTTCACTACGATGCCACTACCAACAATAGAGATTCCTGATTTACATCAGAGTGTGATGGAAGAGAATGAGACGCCGCCTCTCAGTGCTAGTGGCTGGCAGGGAAATCTTAATTACCAGAGACACCATATAAAAGCTGCGTTGTTTCAAAAATGTTTTGTGGGTCTGTTGAAGACACCAGGTGAGTTTTGAACAGCAAAAGGCAGAGGGCCTTGGAGTGAACCTTCGCGGTGCTCACAGGAAGGAGCCTGCAGAAGAGGTTCAGAGGTCTACTGAGGGCAGGCGACAGAGGCTGCTTTTCTTTGCAAAATGGTGAAGGCAGAACTCATAAGACAGATGTCCAGAGCCAGCCCCAAGTCCAGCAGCCCCCCAGCCTGTCTCCTACAGCAGCCAGCAGCGGCTGCTTACAGAAGGGATTGGAAGCAGGACAGGTACTAAGTAATCCCTGCCCTGTGCATCCTCTGCAGTCAGTATGTCAGAGGCTTCTTGAGCTTGAGGTTACATGAAAACTATCATTTTTCATTATCATTAGCTGTGGTGTCTAATAATCTCCAGCTCTGTTCTGTTCTCGTTTCCTTTTCAATCATTTCTTTTCCATGTTTGACAATTCTAGTGTAACAGGGCTTTCTATGAGCAGAGGCTGTTTCATACAGTCTTTTTTATTGCTGTGAATGTTATCCATCTCCTGACTGTTAGCAGTGGAGACATGGTTCAAATCAGAAATTGTGTGTGGTATACTTAGTTGTAGCTTATAATTTATCCTGTATAAATAAAAGGATAGGTATCTGCTACAAAAAAAAACCACAACACCTTAGATTTTCTGCATTGCTAATTAAAAGAGTGTAAAGGTCTGATCCTGGGTCCTGAAGCCAAGGGATGCTGCCCAGCTTGGTGTCAGCCCCTTCTGGGGCAGACTGGTCTTGAAGAAAAGTGGTTGGAGTGGTTCAAACCAAAGCCAGGGAGCAAGCTAAGAATGGCCATATGGGCAATCGGGGGTCTAGTGCTGGAGCTACCATTGACCCTCTTTCATGTGGGACAAGTCTGCATTGAGTATAAATGTGACTCTGAGACCATTTTTAAAACAGGCTTGCCCATCACCCACAGCATGTCTTAAGCACATTCACAGGGAAGGACTTAGCAGTAATAACCCCATCTGATATTTTAATAAGGGCCAAACTCTCATGCTGCAGTCAAAGCCGCCTGCATGTGTCCCCTTTCAGCTCTTGATTTGTCTGACTTGTCTCCATCCCATGCCTGACAGATCATATGCAAAATGAACTCACCATGGGATCTCATCATGGTTTTGGAGGGGATCCTGCAGAGCCACAGCTAGGTCCTTGCTCTGCTCTCCTTCTGCCCACGCTGGTAGTCCCCGCTGCCAAGCCTGCCTGGGTAGGAAGCATCCCTGTGTCTCTAAATGGTAGCTCTTGTGCAGCTCACCCACTGTCACAGTGACCAGCTGGATGGGGCTGGTGGTCAGGAGGGTTGGGCATCACCCTCTGAAACTCTGTGACACATCATGGCAAGAAAGGGGCAGTGACTACCGTGAGATTCCCACAAGCATGATGTACAAGATCAACGCAGGGCATGTGGTGCCAGGGAGCATTAGCCTCATTCAACTTGGGTTTAGACTAAGGAGCCAGAGATGCTCTTGAAGGCGAGGTTTGACCCAGTAAAGCACATGGGGGATGGAAGGGGCAGCCTGAGCCCTCAGCTCTTCAACACTGCTGCTTTTGGCTCCTGACAGAGCGACTGTCGGAGCAATACCAGAGTCTGTAACTCCCCGAGTCTCTGAGGGTCCCAGTGTGCCTGTACCTACTGTAGCATCACGGTGGGTTTCTTTTATACAGAACCCCTTGAGAAACAGTTTGATTTTTGGAGAAGGTTGTCTTGCCTTACTGCTTTAAGAGATAACACAGAACAGCAAATACCTTTTCCCTACCTCTTCTCCACCTTTTTGATCATGTAGCTGCAGCTGGGCAGAGGCAGGGAAAAAGAAAAGGGGATTTATAACTCAGCAGTGACTTGGATGATTTGCTACATCAATACTGTTGGTTTGTATCACTACAAATTATTGCCGTGGGTCCTAGAGATGAATCATAGTCATGCTGGGTGATAGTAATGCCATCAAACACAAGCTCTTAGGCTTTGTGGCAATGTCTCCTATAAATTAGATTTGTCTCACTGCTGATCTCTCCATGGACAGTTGAAATAAATTGTGGGCATTCTCAAACAAACAGGAAAGAAGAAGAAGGGGAACAAGGAGGGGACAGAGTTGTGTGATTAGCAAAGCTTCATGTGATGTTGTGGGGTGGCTTGTAGGTGACTTTCAAAGAAAGCATGGAGGAGATCGTCCTTCTGCTCATCGGCCCCTCCCAGGCATGAAGAAGCTCAAGTTATTTGACATCAGCCACAAGAACCAGGCTGGAAAGGGGCTTCTGTGCATACAGCATGGGCCAAAAACCTGCAATCCACTTGCTACTAGTCCTTGATTAGAGTCAAAGAAGGTCTTAGAAAGCAGCATGTCTGTAGCTTGGTCTGGCCTCTGATGCAGCCCAGCTCTTCTCTTTGTCACCTCTTTAAGTCAAGGAGCAGAGTCTCATCTCTGGGACCTTCCCCAGGTCCAGTCCTCTCTGGTGGATACGACTCTTGTTGGTACCGAGCTCCGATTCATTGCACCTTCGCTGGGCTGTGGCTGACCTGAGAACACAGCAGGCCCTGTGCTGCTCCCTCATCCTCCTGGAGCATCTCTGTTGCACGAACAAGAGTGGGAGAAGGAGGCAATAGGAAGCAAAGAGTTGAAATGTTTTGAAAGGAAAGCAAATGGGAGCTAAAACTACTCCTCGCTTCATCCTACCCTGCCACAACAACCGTTTTTAAATTAAAGGAAGAAAAGGCGAAACACTGAAAGGACGGCATTTAGATGTGGTGCTATTTGCCTTCGAAGTGCTGGGTGCTTGCGCGCACCGCTGTCAGAAACCTTCGCAGCACCCCGATGCACTGTTGGAGCCGCATGTCACTGTCCCCACTGACCCCTCTCCATTATGGCTTAAAGCTCTTCTTGCAGAAACACCGGCTGTGGAAAAAAAAACAAAAACAAAAGGAGCGGCCGTCACACCAAGGCCATGTGCATAACGATAAATTATTTGGCAAGTAGTCAAGCTGTGCATATTTCAGAAAAAAAAAAAGGCACATGACACAACCTCTAACAACAGTTTAACCCTACTGCAGCCACAGCAACGTTACTCACCAGGGAACGTCAAGCTGTTAAGATTCTGCCTTGCAAGACACCCCCAGTTTAGCTGCCTTGGTTTAACGACTGGCTCTACCTCAGTCCTATGCTATTTGGCCCAGCCACTTCATTTCCTGGTGTTATAAATCATGTACCGAGAAAGGTGAAGCCCTCCTATTAAACGGAGGCGGCAGTTAGATGAGGGGTCCTCCAAAAGTCGCAGCTGTAGGGGATAAAATAAGCAGGGCTGGCCGGCGGAGGGGGCTGGGAGACTGCGGCACACCAAGTGAGCTGTGACTTGAGCGCCAGGAGGTGAAATTTCTGATTTTAAGCCTGCCTCTCTCCTGTCATGACGTAACAATAAGAAAGGGAACTGGATGTTTGTCTGAGCAGTCCTCTCTGTCTGAAATGGGAACCTTTTGGTTTCTTCTGGAGCCGAAGAGTGAATCCAGTGAGAACACATACAGCCTGGCAGAGCAAGGGGTGCCAGGCAGACACCACGTCAATCTTTCCCTACCTTCTTCTCAAATTGAGGTGAGCAGCCACTGTAGAGGCTTCATCACCTTGTATGTGTATTCTCTGGAGGAATAAATGAGATTGTCACATGCCAGGCAGCAGCATGTCAAACCCAAAGTCAGGTGATGGAGAGATATCCTGGTCCTCACACGGCACGTGTGAAGGGGAGCCGAGGGAAGGGCAGGCAAATCATTGTCTGTTTTATCTTGTTGTAGTTCAGTGGTCGTTCTTTCTATGCAAAAGCCCTTATAAATGGTAAATTTAAACTGAATTTCACTTTAAAAGTCTTCTCCTTAATCTTTCAGGTAGGACTTGGGTTTTCTATCTGACGTGTATTTATTTTATATAACTGCAGTTGGTGTGGTTGTGCAGCTCATTTCAACACTTGCAGGGAAACCAGGAACTCTTTTGCTCTACTGTTCCCCTCTTTGACTGATGTTAGAGGTGGTTCTTTGTACTGAACTTTAGGCTCTGGCTCTGCTCTGGCTGTAAATCCACCTGGAATGGGAGCATTTGGGTTTTCATGTCCTGCATTCACTCACTTGTCTTTCAGGAATGAAACTGATGTTTCGGGCTCAGGTCATCTCTTTTGCTCAGGCCTCCATTTAACAGAAACCTGAAAAAGCAATTTCTTCCTGTATTTCCCATGTTGACATTTGAGGGTTTTGACCCACAGGAGCAATAAGGGAAGCAAAGTTTCTTCGGGAGCGTGTACGTGAAACCTCTCAGACAAGTTAGGCCACTTGAAGTCAGCGTGTGATCTCCGTGTGTGGTTAGTTAAGAGATCCTTCACATACCAGGGGAGACTGTCGAGTGTAGAGAAACTTCAGATCGGTGCAATTTCAGCCTTGACAATGTTTAACGCTTCCATGGGACATTAAACTGAATTTATGTTAATTTTATTGTGTCCCCATGTAATGAGATTATATAATTCTCCTTTTCCTATCAGCCTCATGAACAAATTGCAAAGTTCATTCACTGCATGGCAAAAAGAAATGAAAAAAAGTAGTGTGTCTCATGTAGCTGTTGAACAATCAGATATCAGACAGGCCAGGAGAAAACATGACACATCCTTTCTTCCCACTCAGCCTCTAGATAGTATTTTAAATTCAGAGGGAAGGCTTGTGGTGAGACACAGGGTCCCAGGCCCCACTGCAGCACAAGTGTGGCTTGGTAGACGTTCACTCGAGAAGCAAAGGGCTCTGGGGCATGTGCCCTTCTGGAAACTGCACTTGCAGCTTGTGGCACAGAAAGCTGATGAATTTAGTTTTGAAGGTAGTTTCTAGGTCTCCTGCAGCAAACGCAGAGCCGGTGGGAGAGTCTGCATTCCGTTCCTGTCTCTGCTGCAGGCCGTCCCACCCAGCCTTGCTTCCCCTTTCCAGGGCAACGCGAAGTCTTGCTTTCCATGCCTCTTTGTGTTGCTGGCTTGCAGTGTCAGCCCTAGCACATCTGACTAGACGTTACTCCAGCCTGAACTCTGCTTGGATCTTTTACGGCACCTCCAGCCGCTGCTCTGCAAAAGATAAAAAACATGATTTCTTCTGCTCGCTTACGGTTAGGTTTGCCTCATCTCCCTGCAGCTGCTGATTTTGTGCTGTTTCTCATACACGAGGCTTGCAAGCACGAGTGCAGACCACAACAGTTCCGGTTCCTCCTTGCCCGCATCACTTCTTCAAGCGGTTGTTGAAATGAAGGGCTGCTCTAGCTGTTGGGGAAAAGCTGTTTCAGCTCTACGGTGCCCGAGCGTGTGTTGATCTTGGTGGCAGAAACACACTTGCTTCCTGCGTCAGCATGGGGTTCAGACGACTCACGGACAGAGGTTGTGCAGTCCAGATAAAATGGCTTCTGTCATTCACCTCTTCGTGACAACCTCTTTTTTGTTGATGGTACTTTTGTCCCTGGTAGCCTTCAGAACGGGTGCTCCCAGTGCCGGTGGGGTGAAGACGGAGAGTCACATTTGCACAGGTTTCTACATTTTTTGCATGCCTCAGGGTTTCCTCTCCTGCAGACTCCGTTCCCACGCCTCCGAGGGAAAAGTGCGCAGTGCCTGATGGTCCCTGCATTCCTCCTGCTCTGACTCCTGCTCTCTGCTCTCAGGTTGCCCCTGTGGCTGTGGCAAGAGGTCCTCCTGGACAGGGCTAAAGCTCAGGCAGTGAAGAAGTGGCAGCTCTTTGCACAGCAGCAGAGAGGTCAGAGGGCTTGTCCGGACAGTGAGACGCAGCTGGGTGTTTCCTGCCTCCTCAGGGAACGTAGCAGCAGGCTTCCTCCACAGCCACCCTCGCTGTTAAGCCTATTTTAAAATGACAGAACAGACAGTATGCTGCTTTTGGAAAGTGCAGCTGTAGGTACGGGACCGGCAGACCATGCTGTGCTCCAGCTTGCTACAGCCTAAAGATGCAGAAGAAATGAAACACATACCAAGCATGGGGAGGACAGCAGAGATCAGAGGACAAGGAAGAAAGCGATGAACAAGATGGGATGCATGGTGGAGTCAGAAATGTGCCATGTCACTATACGGTGCTGAAACTGTCAGTAAGGTGATGAAGGAGCAATAGATGGCATCGGAGTAGTCCTTTACCCCAGGAGGAGTTATTTGCTCTGACAACACTGTGGGCAGTGACTGATGCTCCGTTGTGGACTTGGACTTCTTGTTCTCAGATCTGCAACAGGTTTGGTCTCCTTGGCAGGTGCTGTCTGGGGCGTACACATTGGCAGGGTGGGATTGTCCCCAGGAGGGGATGTGGTGGTGTGTCTGGTACGTGTTTCCTAGTTTCACTTGGACTGAAATACCCTGGACGTGCAGCCTGAGGTGCTCCATGGTGAGGTTTCCAGCCTTATGGAGGCCTTCTGCAGCCCCTGACTGCCCAGTGCCCCACATGCAGCGGGAGCTCTCCCTAGCCTGGGGGTTAGAAACTGATTCTTTGCTACAGGTGATCACTGTTTGGATACAGAAGTTCAGTGCTAGGACTGAGACCACAGCTATAGACCTCACTCCGTCTCACAGCTTGCGAAACTCAGAATGGGATGAACCATGGAGTCCAGGGTTTGATAGTCCAACTCAGAAACTTGGTGGGGACTGGAGAAGAAATAATTTTGAATCAGTGTGAAAAAAGCACATTTAGAGATTTTTCTCAAATAAATAAAAGAAGAAAAATTATATATTCGTTAATGAAGGAGTATATCTAGGCTTACAGAGAGATCTTTATTCTTTTTGCATTTCTTTTTAGACTTTAAAATACTGTTACTACATATAGTTACATATATGTTGCATACATATAGCTCAATTCTGAAGCAAAATGAAATTTCAAAATGTAAGGCCAGGACTTTCTGATTTAAAAAATGTTGAAACAAAACTCATTCACTGTATAATTCCTCCATCCTCTTCAGAAGCTGGCAGAAAAAGACACTTAAATCAAAACCATTAATAAGCTGATAACTTTTGCCTCAATATTTCCTTCTACAGGATTTTAAACCCCTCATGACTCTCACTTGGAGACCCATCCTGCATTAAGGACTGTGGCCATTGCATGCTCCCTGGAAATAGATTTGTTGATAGGAATTTGGCCCAGATCCCACTGAACTGTGTCTTTTGCTGTTTTTCTCCTAGGTTATGAGCGTTTTGCTGCTGATCGAATACTCCCTGGAGGTGGCGAGCGGGAGAGGCTTTTGCAAAGACCTGGACAAGGATTACTACAAAATCGGTAGGTCACCGGGATGCTGAAAAGCAGCAGAGGTCTGTGGGGTTGAGAGGGAGCCCAAGGTCCTGCATTGGTGCCTCTTCCTTCTTCATCAAAGAAAATTGGACACTGGTATTAGAGCAGGTGGGCCAAAAGCTCAGACCCAGAGACAAAATTTAAGGTCTAAAGATTTGGATTTTGGTTTAGGCCGTGGCTGTGTTGGCTTTTTGGAGGCCAATGTAGAAAGGTGTTATTTCAGTGGACGTGGCCCTCAGCCCAAACTCTCCGGTACCCCCAAACTCCTCCTGCCTTCCCACTCCCTTTGCAATACACTTCACATTAATCTGATAATCCTGGTTTCCCCTTCTCTTTCTTTTCACCAACTGTAGAGCAGTTAAACCTTAGACACACTGTTGACTCCCTTCACATGCTGGGCATTTTCCAGGTAAATACTGAAGTGCCTGACCAGCAGGACCTAGTCTGGCCAGTGACCTGGGGGTCCCAGAGTGGGGAGAAATCGCAGCCCCACACTAAACCCCATGGGTGTGTGGGCTACCTGATGTTGCCACCAATAATCCACCCTCTATGCCATGGAGCCACCCTCTTCTAATCATCCGTCATGGTGCAGGGGTCTCCCACCTCACAGCTGAAGGCACTTCAGAGCCCCACATCAGCCCACCTCCCTTCCCCCGTCCCTTTGCCCCCATCCCCAGAGGTTCCCAGCCCCTGGTGGTTTTTGCAGAACATTGGTTGTCTGGAAGAAGCAGCCAGGCTAGTTTGTATCCCACAAAGAGTTACAAGCCTCGCATTCACCACAGTTGATTGAATTCATTTGGCTTGAACTAGGAAGGATCTAGCTTGGCTTTCAGAGGTCTAACAGATTTCTCACGTGGGGTGTGATTTAAAAGAAAATAACTCCCCAAACCTCAAATATTACCTAACCAGGTCAATTTTGCAAGAAGCTCTTTAGGAGCAACAAACGCAGGGTGCTTTTTCCTTTTCTTAGTCACTTTTCGGTGTAAAACCACAAGCTGAGATAACCCTTCTCTGCTCTGTGCAGAAAGACGGAAACCAGACTCCCACACCTTGCATTGTCTCTCCCTGTAGGGAAGGTTCATAGTCAGGGAAAAAATGCAACCCACAGCAGCAAGGACTTGCCTGTTCCCTGCTTTTCCACTGTGTCCTTCCCTACGCTGCAAGCACGCACAGAGAGGCCCCCTGTACGTGGAGGAAAAATAAGTCAAGTACAGAAGATTCCGGCACATCCCAAACTCACTTGTCCGGGGGGCAGGAGTCAAACACAGTGGAAGGTACCGAAAACGGGCACAGTCACTGTCCAGGTGAAGTTACTCCAAACAGATGGGCTCACATTTTTCAAGAGGGGTTTTAGGAGGCACCACTGGGATCCACCAAGGCTGTTTGGAAAGGCATCAAGAGTGAGCAGAAGATGGAAATGCGGGTGAGCCCTGCTAATAGGACACTGAGCAAGGCTCTGCTGCTTCCCATCTTTTACACTGGGCTTTATTTCCGAAGTAGCCCCTTCTGGGTGGTTTGGAGGCTATTTTGCTTAGCTGTGGTCCACACGGTCCCTCTGGAGCTGTGGCTCAACTCCACACCCAGTGTAGACCTGCACGATGGCTGCTTTGGAAACTGCTTTCTGCAGAGCTTTCCCCTTAGGGCAACAGGCAACACGCTGAACAGGCTCTAAAACCAGGCTGTTCCCAGGCGGCTGGGATCAGCACGACAGAGGTAGGAGAATCCACTTTTCCATTTCTGTAATATATGTTTCTAGTTTTAATTTTACACATACAAACTGAAGAACATAATGCAAGTGTGACCTTAAGTTCTTCCTCCCTTTTTGGGGTTTGGGGTCTTTTTTTTTGTTGGTTTTTTATTTAGTTGGTTTTATTTTGATGCACCTGGCTTGGGCATGGACACAGTTAGAATTCTTTTTTCCTGATGGTAGAGTATGCACATGCGTTCTGACTAATACAGTGATCTGAACTGCTGAAAAGTGAACATGATATTTGCAGATCAGAATACTTTCCCACAGATACAGTTATGTAAAAATAACAAATGTTTTTAATTATTTTTTTCAAAAAGAACATCCAAGGCTAGTAATTTTTACTTATCTACAAGTATCTAAGTAAAATATTCTTTAAAGAAAAAGAAACAAATCATTGAGACAGATTTTTCAGATAATTTCCATATGAAACCATTATACGCTTTCTAAGCAAGACGTGCATTGCTGCAAATCTGGAGGGTTTTCTTTAAGAATAGAACCATTCTGAGCGAAACTGGGCCCGTTTTTAACACCTCCCCCTCGTCCCACACAATCAAAGTGACATGCCTTCCCCCTCCCCCTCTTCCAGTGCCTCCTACACAAAAAGGAACATTTTTATAATTAAAACCCCAGCACTTCCACTTGGCTTCTCTTCCCAAGCATTTCAAAGGGCTCTGCTTGGGAGATTGTGAGTGTTTTGTGATTATAGCTGGAACAGGCACAGTGCAACCCTTCTATTTCCAGAAACTAGCAGGGAAGCAATGCAGCAAAGCAGTGCAAAAAGTTCAATTTGACTTCAAAACCCAGATGGAGGAGTTGGAGAACAATTTGGGGAGAGGTTCTGTCGATGCCCTCAGCATCTGCTGCTCTATTTGTAGCTCCTGCCAGATTAAAGCACATCTCAGAATATTTAATGCTAACGTTGTAGTTATAGCCCAAGAATATAAACAACGCAAGTTTTATGGGAAAATGCTTTTCACATGATACAGTAGGGAAAAATACATATAGGAGTTCTTTATAAGGAACCAGAGCTCCCTCAAGATTTCTCAGCAATATGTTTTGCTGCCTTAAAAAAGGGCTGGGACTCAACTTCCACAGGTACGGTCAGGGACGGAGAAGGCAGGAGAAGGGGGAAGGACAATTGGGACTGTTGTAGGTGTTCGTGGTTGCCAGGGCGATGGGAAGGGTGATGGGAAGGGTGACTGGGTCAGCTGCCCTTAGAAGAGGGATGCTCCGTCCCTTGCAGCCTGCTACTCCTTGCAGTCTTGGCTTACATGATGCCACAGGCAGCACAGGACCGAGAGCGCTCCTCTGAAATTTGTTTTTCAATGGAAGTTGAACAAGAAATTGATATAAGGCCTGCTGAAAATGTTGGATTAAAATGGGAAGAAGACCCGGTTTCTTCTTTGTCTTTGGGAGCCTTGAAGATTATTTTCCCACCCCCTAGTGAGGTCAACACCAGGATGCTGGCTAACCTAAAGTAGGTCTAAATTTACTATTTAACTAATAATTAAGAATTAACACAAGACTGATTTGGCCAGGCAGAGGGAACAGGATACAGACTTTGTTGTGTGGTGATTTGGGCCATTCAGTTGCCATTTGGAAGAATTAGGTTCACATCACTATGCTCTACCTCACATACAGCAGAAATTTGGATGTGCATTTCCCATGCAGCCTCCCCCATTTCCAGTCTATTAGAAACCTCATGCTGGAGCTGAGGAGCCTTCCTAGCAAAAGTCTTCTTGGCAGCGCTTCCTTCCTGAAAGCACATGAGCTTTGGCAGACTGGCTTTTCCTGCTGGAAAAATAAAACCAAAAAGCAATCCTCCAAAAGACATTTCAATTAAAACCTCCTTACCAGTTCTAAGCTGCTAGCATAAACGGTTTTCTACCTTGAAAAGGTTACACCCCACTGCTTGCCATAGGTCAGATCTTTAGGATGTCTTCAATTCATGCCTGTGTACCGTCTGTGTGTTAATCACACTTATTTTTCATTAATGACTATAAAAATTGAGGCTTCGGACAAAGTACCACTGGAAAAGTTGTTTCAATTTCTGTCCAGTGAGCCAAGCAAAATACCTCAGTTATGCCTGGAGACCTGTGTGCACAGTGTCTGCCATACCCTATGCACACCGTTTCCTATGCGGAAAATATTCCCGCCTTCTCTGATGAAAAGCAAACCTGGCTAAAGGGACCAGGAGGCGTCTTTCCTTTGCTGGTCCTGCCCATCCTTTGAATGTGGCTGTCCAGAAACAAGTCCCTGCAGCTTATCAGCAACACCGAACCAGACACTGCCCTCCTTGACAATCTGTGAATGCAACTGTTAAACCACAGCTTTATAAGTGCTGTTTGCTTTTCCCATGCCAGTTTATTGGGCCATAAAATAGAAAGGGGTTTCTCTGCATTCATGGGAAATATTAGGACTCATTCAACA
Organism: Phalacrocorax carbo; assembly: GCF_963921805.1. Taxonomy (NCBI): domain Eukaryota; kingdom Metazoa; phylum Chordata; class Aves; order Suliformes; family Phalacrocoracidae; genus Phalacrocorax; species Phalacrocorax carbo. The sequence goes on along the minus strand of NC_087534.1, from coordinate 6,221,386 downwards.
TCCCTCCTGGCTACATTCAGGGCAAAAACCCTGATGTGACGTTAAAAAAAAATAGGCATTTGGCAAATAAATGCTCTCTCTTCCTGTTGGGTGGGTGGGGTTTTTAGTACTACTCGTTAGCATTGCAAATATCTAGTGCAGCTCTGTGGAGGCTCTGTCATATGCCCCCGTTCTGGTTACACCACCTCCCCAAGGAAAATGGCATTTACTTCACAGCACGTATACATTCCTTCTCACTAAATTCCCCAGGATCTCTGGGAGACTCAGGTAGTCTCAGAGAATTTGAGTAGAAAAAAAGGCACAAAAAAGAGCATGTTTGTTTATTTGTTGCTACTGTTTATTCCTGTATGCTTTTGGAAAAATGCATCCGTGAAAGGGGGCAAGCTCTCACCACGCTCTCTGCCAGCATTAAAGTGCCAGTGCCAGCATGGAGGTGGCTGTGGAACTGAAATATTCCTGTGGGCAGGATATTCCAGGGCTATAGGAAGCAGGCTTTGCGAGGAGCAACATTTGTTCTCTGCCTGATTTTGTAATCATTGAATCAGAGCAAAAGCAAGGTGGATCCCTGGAGTTTTCCAGTACAACCTCCTCTTGAAACAGGGTTGACTCTGAAGTTGGGGCAGCTTGCCCAGAGCTTTGTCCAACTGAGGTTTGCAGGTTCCCCAAAATGAGAACTCCACAACCTCTCTGCACCCCTCTTCAAGACTTCATCACTTATTGTAAGGTTTTTCTTCCTTTTATCTGGAATTTCCTTCATCATAACAATTGCCTCTTGCCCTGCAATAACCGCCCTCAAAGAGCCAATGCACCTTCTGCAGGGACAAACCCTGTTATTCTCTGAACACTCGGGTACTGTTTAAGGTGCTGTAGATTTAAGGTGCTGTGCTCAGGTTACTCCTGAGATACGCACCCAGATGAACATGCGGAAGGAACACAGCGCAAAACCGTGCAGTGATGCCTGTGATTGAGAGTACACAAGTGCTCAAGCTTCGTTCACAGTTCATAAATTTTGCCCTTTTTGGAGGGTTTTTAAGTACAAAGAGACAAACATTCACCCTACAAAGGCCAACTAAGCATGAAGGGAAATACTGGAGACTTAAAAATTAACATCTTATATTTTCAGACAAGAGATGCTGGGCATGGAAACAGCCTGTTAGTCACTAATCTGGTCTCTAGGGTCTGCTGTGGCTGCAAGTGCCTCAAACCCCAGGGATGCCCAGGGATCCACTGCTGGTTCTGGAAGGTAACTCGCCACTCTGCCAGCCCTTGCAGAGTATTGCAGGTGGCATTTGGCCTCTCTGTAACATGTAGCACATTCCCATCTCACGGAGGGTTTGCACAGACAGGGCTAAGAGCCAGCAGCCACCACTATCTAAGGGGGTCACTCCTTTAGCCCATCTGCTAAATGTGCTCCCACAAAGGGAGAAGTCATTTTGTTTAAGTAAATTCTTTGATTACTGAGATCAAACCCATTGGTTCTAAAACACCCCTGGAACGGAGAGATCTGCTGCCAGCAGAAAGGAACACTCTATTTGCTGTGAACACATAGGAAGCAGACAGTGCGTGGAAAGTTGTTTTCTCTTGGTTTTCCTTTTCTTTCCATCCCTTTGTGCCTGTAGCATTGCGGGCTTTTTGTTTCTTTGCTATTTTGTTTAGGGTTTTTTTGATCTAGGTTCTGCTTGGAAAATTCAGCTGGGTTCTGCCTGCAATTAGCCTGCAGAAGCAACGGCCAGTTGTCCAATTAATTAGCAAACCTGCCGAGAGAGCTGGAGCATGAGACCATGTAGAAAGAGGCAGAAAAACACAGCTGTCTTGAATCTGAGGAAACACTGTGCTGAGGAGATAAATCCTCTCTGGGGCAAACTTGTAATGGTTGGTTCTGGGAGGAAAACCAGGGGAAATGGCTCCAGGCAGTTTGGGGTTTAATGGGACTGGGATGGTCTCCTTTTATGGCTGTTCCTACAAAGGCTGAGCCTGTCTTCTTTGTGAAGTCTTCTTTTTTTGTTTCGAGTTTATGCTGTCCTTGTGCTAATCTTTGGCTCTTTGTGTGCCAGATCACAGCCTTGTCTCTACTCTCCTGCTTCTGAAAGGTGGGTTTGATTTTCTGCCTTGAAGCTTAGCCTCTTCCCACGACCCCTGCGAGCCGCCAAGCCGCGAGCAGCCTCTTCTGCAGTAACGTCCTTTCTCCATCGCGCTCTCTGTTCTCGTTTGGGGTTTGCTGGATTTGGGTTTTCTTTCTCTGCTGTTTCCTAAGGCTTCTTCCTCTTCTGTGTTTCAATTCTCATTGCGTTGTAGCAAACAGATCCTGCCTTTGGTGTTTTTATTGGGTTATAAGTAAAAGCTATTTCTTGGTTTGTGCCACCAACACTCATTTTTCCTGGTGTAGGTTAGGTGTTTGTTGGATACTTTTGATCGCTCCCTTAGGTCTGGAGGCTCTGACACCTCCATGTGCAGCAACTCATGCAGTGCTGCTCCCTCTCTTGAGATAAGCTATTTTTGCCTCTTTAAGGGGTGCAGCCTCCTTAAAGGGTTTTTTCCTTTGAGACCCAGAAAGAAGAGGTTTCTCAGGGAAGGAAGTACTGGTCAGAGCTGCTTCTTAGACTAAAGCTTTGGCAGCAGCAAATATCGTTTCTAGAGGAGACTGAAGTGTGGTGTTAATTCCTGGGAAGAAAGTAAGGGAAGTCAAAATATCTTTTGTATCGATGCATTTAAATGAAAGAAAGTGCACTCTCTGTTAGCAGAGTAAGGATGTGAGGAGTGTTGCTGGCGGTGCCACCTGCCCTTGCTGCCAAGCTCCTCACTCAACCCAGCTGTCAGGCAGGTCCTCCACCACCCTGGAAAAGCTCCCAGGCTCCTCAGTATTGTCTTTGGTCCTTTCTTCAAGTGTCATTTGTCCACACCCGCATCGCTTAGCGGGGCCTGGGTGCAGTACCTGACAGTTGGCATGTGTCGGGGGGGCACGTGGGTGGTAGCTCTGCCCTCTTCCAGCGCGGCTCTCCCTCTGACTCGGGCTGGCTGGCTGCCTTTGCCCCCTCAAACACAGTAACTGGCCAAATTACGATATAGCTATGACCGCTCCGATGCAAACATTTAATTGCTGTAAAGAGCACTGCTGGTGTTATCCGCCTGAAAAAGAGCTTTGCTGCCTCAAGGTCTTTGTGAATTGTTTTATTCTATTCTCAGCAAAGCTAGGAAGGGAGTTAAGGATGCTTGGTGTATGCCCAAGCACTGAAATACTCTCCCACCTGCCATAAATATAATGTGGTACCACAGCTACAGGCAAACACTCAAAACTGGGGGAGGTGGAGGGGCGTTTTCATGGGGAAAGACCAGGTGATATGGAGCAGCGAAGGATTTCAGAGCAGCTGGAATGTATCGGGGATGCCATTGGATAAAGTGCAATTTCTAGATTTCTTTATGAAAACAAGTGAAAGGGGTAACAGGAAAAATAGTTCAGCACTAGATTTATTAAATAGCCATGGAAGAAACTGGGCAGTTGGCAGGGGGATAGCAAAGCAATAATCAAATATTTCTGATGTTTGAGAAACTGGTCCTCTGGAAAGGATCAGCTGCTTTAAAAAAAAGTCAGAGAAGTTAGAAGTTTGGCTCTTTCTAATAAAACTCAACCCCTTATTCAAGCACTTGAGAGTTGGAGACCCCAAATAGACTGTTGCTATTTTGAACTCAGGTAAAGAAATAAGAAGAAATCAGAGAGGGAGTTGGAGGCACTGCGAAAGACCACATCCTGCAGAGGCAGATGAGGAAAGCAGCCGTGTTCTGTCTTTGGAGTGAGCTGCCTTGTTTGTTTGTTTGTTTTTAAGAAGCGAACCAACTTTACCAAAGTAAAGTTTACCAACTTTACCCTGGTGCTGTCTAGGCTACTAGGAAAACCAAAGGTGTGTAGCGTACAGTGCGAGCAAGGCTTTGGCAGTCCTCATCAGGGCAGGCTGCAACACCAAGAGGGAAAATTGCTTCCTGGGACCTGTTCAGTAGGAAGCTATGCGTATGCAAGAGATCACCTTCCTGCACCCAAAACAGCTGACAAAGATTCTCTTCAGCCCTGTAGGTAGGACTGTCTCATGCTGTTCTCCTCACATTTATTTTTAATGTGTATGTTGCATCTACAGCTACAGAGAGTGGAGGTGAGATATTTTACCCTGAAACTGTGGTCCATACCAGCGGTGGGTGGTTAAAACTCGTGCTTCTTGTCTGCTTGCAAGTCTTGCAGATATTTCACCAGGTTTCACTATTGGTTGCTTTATCTGTCTTTGAGTCTCAAAATAATTTCCCACTCAGACTTATAAATCATTAGCTAAAAACACTCTGCCTTTTTTCTACTTCATTTTACCTTATTGTAGCTTAGGATATTTAACGTTTCAGTCGAGGCAATAAAGGCTTTTGGCTCTGACATGCCTGAGCTGACAGCCTGCTCAACCCAGGGGCTAAAGGAATAGAAGCTTCAAAGACGGGTGAAAAAGTGGGTGTAGAAAGGGAAAAAAAGAGGGCTACCTTGGAGCTGCGTGGCGTTTGTTCCCCCACATATACAAATCTTTCTGACAGGTTATTGCATTTTAACTCTTCCATAGAGGTAGGATTGAATTGGGACATTAGGCTGTGGCTTTTAGTAATGTTGTAATTACTTTTATTACTTTTAGCTGATGTCATCACCAGTTTCCTGTTGATCATCATGCTGTTTGCCATCAGCTTCAACCTCCTCCTTGGTGTGGTGAAGGTACGTTCCCCACAGATAACTCTCTGAGCTAGGGTGTATTAGATGAGAGACTAGAGGATGCTCACTGAAACTGCTGATCAAAAAAGCAGATCAATATCTCTGCTCTGTTACAGAGGGGGAAGGCAGCTGGTCTGCAGTCTCATCTGTAAGGCTGCTAACTGCCAGATTTACCCAATCTGGGTGATGCTTCCATCAAGACCATCTTTCATGTTAAGGAAATGTTATGATTTGGAAATGTTTTATTGCCTCATTCCCTTGCTCTTTTGCAAGTCAGACCCTGGACTGTAACTCTCCTAATACCCTGGGGATTCATTTCCCACTTCAGGAGAAGAAATGACCGTGCGTTGGTGTGGAAACCCAGCTTCCTCTGTAGTGGTAAACTTCGGGGAGAGCTGAATGACAGCTCTGAAGGGATCTAGTGCCAATGTCACATAGTGAAAAGTCACAAAAACTTTCTAAGGGGGTGAAAAAAATTAATGGTGATGCCCTTCATTGTTTCTGAACCAGTTGTGACCATCATACATGGAATTAGATGGAGAAATTCCAGGAAAGTATGTATTCTTGGAGTACCTTAATATATGTCCTTTCAGGTGTCGATAGCTGGTCTCATTCTCCCATTCAGAACTGAAATAATTGGCATAGCTTTTCTTTCGCAGAAGAGGGAACGTTTCCTGATCCCATTCCTTGCTCTACAAGTCATGGACTTTCTCCTCAGCCTCCTAACGATGTTCAGTTCCTACATCCAAGTCCCAGCAATCATTTCTGTGTCCTCCCTTAGCCACACGGTAGGTAACATCTTGCTTCCAGGGTGATCTCTGTCCTCTGAGATGCCGACCAATGTGCAATGTAAGAATAAAGGATCATTACCTTGGGGCACGGTTCTTAACGGCGAGGTAGTTTCTATACTGGCTGGAGACAGGATGCACCCCTTGGGGACTGGAGGGTGTGCAAGGGACACCAGTCACAGCTCGGACGTTGCCTAGTCTCCCATCTCTGGGAATCTTCCTATTGATTTTATTTTCTGTCTCATGGCTTTGGGGAGGTTGTTCTGGGTGTGCCCAAGACAGGGTTGGTTTGCTGGAGAAGCTAGGAATATCACTGCTCCAGTTAGAGGCCTCGTCTGCGGAGCTTGTATAAATCAGGCCAACAGGATGGTTTGCTCATCATTTTGGCTACTATAAGTGAATTAAATAGCTTAGGCTGTCAATGCGAACAAAGCACAGGCCCTGTGTAAAACATGGAAAAATCTATAGGATTGATGCAATCTTGTACTCATAACCAGATTCCTCTTCCCTGCCCTTCTTGCAGCAGGGACACTCGAAGATCCCTTTCCTGGCTTTGCAGCTGCTGGATTTCTGCCTGAGCATTCTCACTCTCTGCAGCTCTTACATGGAGGTCCCCACCTATCTCAGCTTCGTGTCTTCAGAGAATGGGGTAAGTTATGAGCAAGCTCAGCTGACTTGTCGTGCTGTGAACCTCTATGAAGTTTCTTTCACTGGTTGTTAAGACAGAGTAAACTTTCTCTGATCTCTACGGTATACCCAGAACTTCTCTGTTTGATGACAAAAGAGGATTTTCAGTATGTTCTCACCAACACGGTGTTCTTGACTGACAGCTTGCTTATGCATGTGTTTCTTAAAAGTACACCTTTTTTTCTTGTAAGAATCTTACGGATGCAAACTGCAGAGCAAAATGTTTTGGATAGAGCCTGCCTGCATGCATTGAAAATTCATCAACTTTTCATCTTTATTAAACAGTCATACTTTCAGTTCTCATTTAAATAGTCTTCTGAAAATCTCTGCCAAAGGAGTGTTAACAGTAGGCGGAAAAACTAGCCCTGTGCTCCTTCTGATGATGAAAGGAAGGTGGCCGGTCCCACCTCTCTGAGAGGCAGGCTGAGAACCTCTGTTTGCACACCACTTCGTGTGACCCTGGTAGAGAGAACAAACACTTATGACCAAGACCTTCTCCCTCCTTTCACAGGGCTTTTTTCCAACCCTGGAGAAGTTATCAACAGAGGAATATGCCAAAGTGATGGTCACCTTCACCATTGCGTTCACTGCTGTCCTCCTCCTGAAGGTAAAAGGCTGCAGGGTCTGGTGAGGCTGGAATGAAGCTCTCTTGCCTGGGGGTAGGAGGAATTGGTTTTACTTCTCTCTCAAATCTGCTAGGGCATTGGAAAACCTCGTGGGTCCCTCCTAGGGCATAATAGGAGCCATGTCTCAGCGTAGTGTCTGAGGCAGGTCTAATATTCAAACCACTGGTTTTATGCTTCTGCAGATGTGAGTTATAAAGCAAAATCTCTCTTACATCCAGAAACTATTACTGCCCATTCATCTCCAGAAGGATGATTGAAAATAAATATAGAAAACTCTTCTGCTATTGTGTGCCAAAATAAATTAGATCATTAAGCAGCAGGTTAGATCTTCCACTTGGGTAAGTTGCTGTATCCGCACTGATATAAACAGAGCTATGCACACTGATACCCTGAAATTTAATTAAAACCCATGAGCTGCTAAATCCTGCTTACATCTCAGAAAACTCCACTGTGAGGTGGTTTCTATTCTTCTTGCTTCAACGGATCAGAGAACAGGTTTTTCACTGAGGAGTTTCAGACCAGCTCAGAAAAAACAGATCTTTCCAGGTACTTGAACAGATTCTGTCACAGTGAAAAATGCTGCTTGTTAGTTGGAAAGCTTATTTTTTTATTCACTCTTCTCAGGTGGCCAGACAAGCCGGTGTGGAGTGGAGTGTCTTGTATGATTGCACTGCAGACATGACTTTAGCATATCTTTTAATATTTGCATAAACTGTGCAGTAGGATTGGGGATAACCCTGAAACCCACCTGGCAGGGTGGGTCTTCAGCTAAAATCTCACTGACCTGGCAAATCGATTGATTTGAATTTTCCACAGGGTTAGCTACAAGACTGTTTAACTTGCAATGACTTCTTGTGCTGAGGTCTGCAGGAGAATAATTTAAAAAATAATAACAATAAAAGATGGGCACAAGTACTTCTTGGGCTACTAAAGTCCCCCAAACAAGTCATTAGGAACCCCATCCTTTAAAGGCAGTGACAATCCCTTCCCTCTCGCATGTGTAGAAAAACCATTTTAATGGGAGAGCTCCTTCCAAGTGATAAAGATCTGATGAGGAACATGGCAACAGCACAAAACACTTTAGACCTAAAAAAGCCATTTGGCCAATTTAGGGCCTATTGGTTTCAATTCACTGAATGCCCACACCAAGGTGGCATCTAAATATGTTGGACTAGCCCAGGATCTCTGCATAAATTGGCTTGCTTAATGACCCATCGCAAGCATTTATTGCTTTTACACTAAAATGCTTTTCCTGTGTATCTGGTGCCGTTTGCCTGCCAGCTTGCAATTACTGTCCCCAAATAGTTATCTGCATCCCACACCGTGGCGTAATTCAGCTAAAAGGTGGTCCATCAGATGGAGAAGAGATGGGGCACCTGCGCTGCTGAGCCCCTCTGCCAGTGACCTCATATGAGACCTGCAAGACTTTGCTCACCCTTTCAGCGGGGAAGATTTCTGGCAATGCTAGGGGGGTGGTAATGCTTCTCTCCTTTCTTTCACACAACACCACCCTCTGCAGAGAGCACGTCCTCTTGCAACGTGGAAGACGCTCCATGCACTTCGCAGCTCCCTGCCAGTGTGGTGGCTGGTTATATGTTTACTTGTAGAGCCCCAGTGGCGATATCATCAGTTGCTCAAGTTCCTTGAGCAACAGTTCCTTGGAGATGCAACGTATTCAAAGGGAAGGGTGCAAGAAGGGGTGATGCTTATGTAGCACCATCAGGGCAGTCTCCCTCGCTGATCTGTGTATCTACAAGAAATCTTTAGCTCACCTCAGCATCATAAAGTCATCCCCCTCTGCCACCATGGTGATAAGAATGCAGAAACCAAGGGGAATAAAACATTTCTGATGGGAAATGAAATAAAGGGTTTAACATAATTACTTCTGAATAGCTCGCTTCCTGACCTCCAGGACAAGCCTTTCCCATGCACTTACGTTAACAGCTGCCAGAGAAGTTTTCCCTCTTCAGTTCTGTGCAGAGAAGGGTATCTTACAGTGACTCTTGAGTGTTTTGATTTACCAGTAATGGGATGATCCCAAGGTCACTGGCTGCCTTTGCATAAGCTGTGTGTACTGATGTATTCTGCTTGAACCTGCTATTGCTTGCAGCAGTCTGAACTCAACTTCATTGAATTCTGTGCAGATACGGGGTTGGCACTGCAGCAAACTCTTCCAGAATCAAAATCAAAGAAATGTGTTTTTTGTAGCATTTTTTAAAATTTATTGGTGTTTTATTTGCAGATGAGTGGGGTTTTTGTACAGTTCATATGATGGCTTTCGTGTCTTGCATTTTTGCTGTCTGTACGAAGAGGCTTTTGGAAGGAGGGGAAGGTTTTTGCAGTATTCCCTAAAGGCGGTCAAAGTTTGGATTTATCTCCTAATATCTGGAAGTTTGTTTGAGAGATGGATTCCTTCAACTCAGATACTTCATTCCTTGTTCTCATTCTTTGTCTTGGCTTTGTTTCAAGACAAACAGTCCTCATTGTTCTAGGAAATCCTAAGCTACATGGCTTGTTCTCGGGGCATACAACTCCCTATGTTCCTTTGAAAATGCCAACTGTTTTTAAAGTAGGTCTTAGGCCAATAAAAATAAGAGGCACACGACTTTGCCTCACTGCACAGAGTAGGGAAAATATTTATTTAATATGGTATGTTTCACAGGCCTTGCTTATTTTCTTGTGCCACAATCCATCAATCGATCCATTTTTCTCAGAAAAGCTCTATTTATTGCATCTTGTAACTCCGCGAGGTGCAAGGCAGTCTTGTCAGAAAAGTGTGACTATTGCAAGTATAGGATTTTGTGGAATGAGCTGGCCTTTCAGGTCTGTCCTTGTTGACCAGGGAGCCTTGGGTCTCTGGGAGGTGGATGTTATGCCCAAGGCGCTTTTCTGAGACATCCCAACTTTGTAGCCTGCTCAGAAAAATAACATGAAAGACAGGCTTTCCTTTCCTACCTGGTAGCATTGCGCTGTTGGAGGTTTTAAGCATGTGCTTTATAGTTAATGGTATTACTAGTCCTAATGACTTCCCACACCATGTACTCTTCCAAACAGATGGAGTTGTCACCTTTCTAGTGAAGGATCAAGAGACACTGATTTAAGGCCCTGGGACACATGGTCCCAGCTTCTGCCTCCAGAGAAGAGAGTAGGACAATAGCAGGCTGATTTGACTTGCAATGTGATGACATACCTCCTTTTCCTTTTCAGGCCTATATGTTTAAATGTGTCCTGAGCTGCTTTAAGTACATTAAAGCCAGCAAGAGAGAGGAGGCGAAAGTCGACCCACAAGCAGTTGAAAATGTGAGTAAAGAGAGCTTCAGACTCACACCACGAAAAGGTGTGGTTTAGACTGATGAGATGCATGATGATCCTTACTCTTGTCTTTTTTGTTGGTCTGAGAGAGAGCTCAACCCTTCAAATGTGTATTAACCGGTACTAATAATGAGTTTCCCATCCTATTATATTCCTTTACCTTTACTCTTGTATAAAATCTTTCAAAGTCAATGGTATCTGCAAAGAACCTGAAACTCATGCTTCAGGCAAAGCATGAAGGGAATGTATCACTTGTTTTCTCTGATCCAGAGATGTGGCTTTCATTTCAGTTAAACTTTGGTTTCTATGCCTAATAGTGCTGCCCTTGTTTAAAATTAAGTTTGTCTTCACTTTTCGCTGGATCAATGTCTGAGACATTTGGTGCATTGCCCTTCATCTAGCAGTTTGCTAAATAATGAATATCAATGTCCTTTCTTAGATTACTCATGATTTCTTTAGTAGTAGCATCGAGCTGCTCTAACACAATGGAAAGATATTGAAAACCTTCCAAAACTAAGAGGTACTGTAAAGATGGATGAGAGGTAAAGGGAGTGCGAAGTGTAGGCGTTTGTTTTGTTGGAATGTGGCAAATATGATAAGCCTTGTCTTGGTCATGATTTAACCCTGGCTGGCAACTCAGCCCCACATGGCTGCTCGCTCACCCCTCCTCAGTGGGATGGGGGACAGAACTGGAAGGGTAAAAGTGAGGAAACCTGTCAATTTTCTCATTGAGATAAAGACAGTTTAATAGTAAAACAAAGGCCATGTGCACAAGCAAAGCAAGCCCAGGCGTCCCTTCACCCCTCCCCACAGGCAGGCGGGGCTCAGCCATCCCCAGGGCAGCAGGGCTCCATCCCGCCTAACGGTGCCTGGGGCAGGGAAACGCCATCCCTGCCAGCGTCCCCCCTTCCTCCTCCTCCCCGGCTCCGTGTGCTGGGCATGAGGCCGTGTGCTGTGGGACAGCCCCGGGGTGGCTGGGGTCACTGTCCCAGCTGTGTCCCCCCCGAGCCCTTGTGCCCCCCAGCCCCTTGCTGCTGGGGTGGGGTGAGGAGCAGAAAAGGCCTTGGCTCTGTGCAAGCCCTGCTCGGCAGGAACGGAAACATCCCTGGGTTATCAGCGCTGTTTCCAGCACAAATCCCAAACACAGCCCCGTACCAGCTACTGTGGGGAAATGAACTCTGTCCCAGCCCAAGCCAGCACATCATGCCATCAGCGTGCAGCCCTGCTGTGCATGCATCATGGCCCTCTGCAATGATCTGAGCTTAGTTTCTTTGCTTAGGCAATGAGGCTTATTCTGGACATTGAAGAGCCTTGGTCCTTTTATTGCAACCATGCTTTGGGAGAAGGAGGTGGGACAGGCAGCAAAGTGGTTATAAAGTGCTGCTGATCTCTAACTCTTCTGGATTCCTGCCCTTTATGTCTTACAGGCCATGTGGTTACTTTACCCTGTTTTGAACTAGGTAGAGAAATGCAACCAAGATCAAATCCACTTGAAACCCTTCATGTGACCCCCAGAGCATAACTGATGATCTTTTCTTTCAGGCTGTGCTGCCATCATATGAGGAAGCCTTAGAGTTGCCTTCCAAGGAATCCCCACCGCCCTACATAGCAATCTAAGCTCTGCTCATGGAGAGAAGACATCTGTATTGCTGTTGGTGCCTCTTACCCCTTCTGCCAGATAGTCAGCCTCACTGAGAAGTCCTTACTTTATAGCAGCATCGTGTTTGTTACAATCCAGCTCACTTTGAAGTGTAGGCACTGGCCTGAACCCCTTGTCAGGCTTGCTTTATGCCAGCAAGATGCTGTTTCTCGTCTGTCTCACAGCTAACTCAGCATCTGAGACCCTTAGGAAGTGGAGTGGGGGGGAATTGGACAGAACCTTTTTGCTGACATAGTCTGACCCTGAAGCTATGCTAACCAGCACCTTTTAATAAGGACCTTGCGGGAAAGGGATCATCAAAAGAATGAAGATTTGAAATGAACTATAATGTAGCGCTCATCCTGTCTGTTTATGATGATGATTGATAGTGTGTACTCCAGAACATACAACAGGCTGGGATTGTCACAGTACTGCTCTGCCATTTTATACCCGAGTGTTTGCATATTTTTGCTTTTAGTGTCACTTGAAAGTGACAGAAAAATAAAGAAATTTTTAAAAAATAAATCTGTTAATTGCTTCAATACTTTGCTGTCTGATTTCTGAACGATGCTGTCCTTGCTTTCGGAAGTATGCTGCAAGGAAGCAATAGTTTGCTTTCTAAAAAGATTAACAGAAATGATACTTAGGCCTTAGGCTGCTCACAAAAGGCAAAGATGGTATTTCTGGCAGCCAACCTGGCAGTTTCATCTGAAAATCTGGCTTGTTCCTTCCTCTTGTACTTCACCACCAGTGAATGAGGATCCTACTTTCTGTGGCATCTTCACAACTGACTCTGCTTGCACGGGTCAGCCTCTGTCGGTGCCGGTGCCTAGTGTTGCTGATGGGAGGTGTGAGGTACCTGGAATTTAGCATCTGCTCACCTTTTTGGACTGTTGTCTGCTTTTAAAAATTATTCCATATGAAAATGTAATTTGCTCATTAATAGCTATTCCAGCATCATCCACAGGGTGGACCACAGCCTGGGGTCTCTGCTCTGCTTGGAAACAAAGCAACCAGCTTCAGTGGAAGATTTGCTAAAGTATAAATAAGAAATGTCAGTTCTGCCCCGTGCTATTTTTCTCTGGATGTTCATATATGGGAATGAAGGTATATGATGTTGGTTGTACACTTGTGAGCTGATTTTTCTCATCACTGAAGAGGGGTGATGATTCCCTTTCTCTGTGCTTCACCTCCCTTGCTCTGGGGACCAAGATACTCAGTGACAGACATGAAGTCTGGAATGGTGTACCACAATGACATCTTAACGTCTCCAGTGCTTTTAAACATGCTTAAAATCACTCAAAAAAGTACAAACCCCTCAAATTCATTAAGCACAAAAGAATTTTTCTGACCATAAATTTGGTAGTTGTTTAACTGTGACCAAAGAGCAAGTAACCTACCCAAAATTCAACCAGAGAATCTTGCAGAAGCATGTGAAAAGCCTGGCTTCTTGCACCAAAGTCCAGCCCCAGTATCTTGCTGAATTAGGTGGAGAGATGAAACATTATCGTTGAAGTATGAATAATCAGCAGGCTACCGTACCTTCCAGACATCACCTGTCAGCCCTCTTGGTCATGTCCTGAAGAGCAGGCTGGGGGCTGAAACTGGCTGCTTCTCATTTCCCACCAGCTACCTGCCCACCCTGGTTGCAGTGCTCAAAGCCAGGCCTGGAGGAGGCCATGGGGTGGCCGACCTGGGTGGAGCGTCTCTCCTTGCTGGTTTAGGGAAGTATGGGAAAGCACAGCCCTTCCCTTAGGGTTCATCAGAGGCTGTAGGTGCCAAAACAGCGTGTGACTGACGCCGCAGCACTGGGACATCTTCACCAGGCTGCATTCCGCTGGCCAGGATTGACCAAAAGCCCATTATCTGGGTCTGCCCAAGCTGTCATTAGGAGAAATGCTGGCAATTCACCCGGTTTCTAAAGCAGAAGAGAGTTCCTCGGTGTGATCCAACTAAATCATGTTAGAAATCCTCTTCCATCTCTTTAAATGGTTCAAATCTACCTCTAATTAAATCCCCATTAGTAATGCTTTTGGCTGTTTAGTTGCTGCAACAGGGTTAAACATTCCCTAAGCCTCTTGGTTTAATTGACTTTGATAATGTAGCTAAAGCAGCTAAAAGAGGTTCAGCGTACCTTTTGCAGAGATGGGGTTTGTTTCAATGTGTATGAGGAGTCGAGCCTTTGGGTACACACCTGACCTCCTAAACGAGCCCGATGTTTCGTGGCTTTGCCGGGCGATCTTTCTGCTTCACACCGTATTTTCTGTCCAGAGCTCAGAATAGTTTGCTGTGAAAGCCTGGCTCAAAAAACCCCTGAAATCTGATAAAATGTATAGATTTATTGTCGGTTTCCAGCCAGGTCAGGGGCTGAGCTCTAGACAGGAAGTGGTTTCGGTTTTCTGACACGTTGGATGATTTGGCCAACACAAACTGAACACAAGCTGTCCCAAGCCTGTTAGTAAGTCAGACGATGGCACTATCAATGCTGGTTTTGAGACCGATAAAAGACTCTTTTTAATGTGCTACTGTTACGCTGTTTTTTCTTCTCTAAACTGATTTACTGATGTGTGTCTCTCCAATACAGGCTGAGAACCAGTTCTCACAAATAAGCTTGATGTTGATCCACACATTGCTTTTTATTTTCCAGTGCAGAGGAGAAATTAGCAGTAATTCTTTGATGTAGTGAGTGGATTGTGCTGGTGATCTCAGCACTGGCACAACAGTTATGTAAGAAGGACTTGACCACCTTTAGAAGCAGCAACATCTCACGGAGGCAGAGATGCTCCTGGGCTCTAGGGATGGCCGTTAGATTGCCTGACTGACTGTGGCTTTTTCCCCCCATCTGACATGGAGCAAAAGCTCCAGTGGAAAAGGGATTTTTGCTTTGAGTGTCTGTGTGTTGCTTTGAGCACTTCTGCTTTGTTTAATTTCTTGTTCTTCTCTAGGCGTTCTGGTGCTACCGCCTCCAGCTGGAGGAGACATGTGTCTCCCTCTGCTCTGTAAAAGCAACCAACCATGCTTCACTGGTCTCCCTGTTCCACAGAAAGGGAAACTGAGGTGTGAAGGAAAAGAAAATAACTCACAGAGTATCATGGACCCAGTCAGAGGAGGGAGGGAAATTGCAGAATGGGTGAGCGTGATCCTGGTCTGCTCTCAAAACCAGGCTCAGTACCTGAGACTGCAAGAAAAGCCTCTAAAGGTCTAATCAAATCCCTAGAGGCTGCCTGCAGGTAGATCTCATGGCTGGGGGAGACGGGGTTGTGCTCTATGCCGTTGCAGAAGTGTTTTCTTTTACTGACACAGGAGAGCCCTCCTTGAGGCTCCTTCCCTCAGCCTTGGGCTGCTCCCAATGAAACAAGGCTGCAAACCCCGGTTATGTGCTGGGAGTGCTCCCATGCACCATTCACAGCCTTTTAGTCAAACCTGTCCGCTGATGGGAAATGTTTTCTCGTGACGGTCACCAGCGCAGGTTGCTCCAACAACCCAGGGCACACCTTTTTTGTAAGAGACTCTTTGACATGGAAACGCACTAAAACTTCTGATTCTACAAATTCTCCTGGATGTTAAACAGGGCCAAAGCTGGCAGAAAATACAGTGTCAGTAAAGCCTCGGGAGGATCGGAAACAGTTTTCTGGTGCTGGCTTCTATCAGACTTTGAAACGGCATCCGGAAACATGATGGAACTGCTAACATCTTGGCAAAAACAATGCATAATGCAATAGGAACAACAGTGCTCAGAACCAGGCAGCTCAAGTCATCGCATCCACTGTGATGGAAAGGTCTCTCCTATCCCAAGGGTATTCTGATGTCCGTGAGTGGGTATAAATAGACCTTGAAGAGGGCAAAGACAGCAACTTGGCAGCATTCCCTGGCATCTCCTTGAGCTGATGTAAGCCAATGGGCTGCCTGGCCCTGGAGCGGCGGAGGGAATCCCGCGTGATGGATGTGTGGCGTCTCTCCAGGAGCCTGTCGCTGCAGACTGTCCTGCACCACGGGGACCGTGCTGCCCGTCTTGGTTTTCCTGCTGCCTTGGTTCTTGCTGATTTGAATGACACCTATAAACCTCCCAGGATTCAGACCCCCAGAGCCTGGGACAGGCACCATTAGAATTGCATAAATCAAACATCAAAAAAAAAGACGGGCTTTAGCTTTCCTGCAGACAGTTCATTAAGATAATTACTCGCTTATATCACTAGAATGAAGTCGCTGCAACTGCTGTCCCTGGTGGTGGGCCCAGAATGACAGAAATTGGCTGTGTGGTCATGCATCAGCCCAAATCCTTTTGCTGCCGTTTGCTTTCTGTCTCCGCGCTCATCCATGGGCCAGACGCCCCCGCGGCCTCCAGCTGAGGAGCGCTCTCATCCATGTGCCTGCCCGCAGGATCTTTGCAACATTTCTGCTCGTGAAAGTTATTTCACAAAGACGATCCCAGAGTCTTTATTATTACATCTTCCTACCCTTTTGCGCGCTTTGCCTTGATCCAGCCGGTGCGTTGGCTCATTCGCCTTAGCGGAAAAGAGCCGCCCACACAGTGACCTTCATCTTTACAAATGATGTGTCTTATACTGCTGTGTCATTCAAGCAGTTCTGTAGGACAGAGACATCCTGAGGGACTCCTGGGCCCGGCCAGCATCGCCGGTGGCACTGTGCAGGTGGAGAAATCAAGGCACGGAGGGAGGCCGCAAGATGCCCGAAGTTTTGCAGGTGGTCAGCCAGGAATAGCACCCAGGAGGCTGCTGGGTCCCAGGGGGAAGGTGTGGGCAAGGTTAACATGGCAAATAAAAAATGATCCCTCTAAAGTAAATGTGACCCATAAAATACATAAACATTGACTAGCCATAAACAGCATTTACTATTTACAGCATCAGAGCACAAGGCTATTCGCCAGCCATTTGCAGCTTAAAGGATAAACAGCAGCTCTTTTGATCCCGAGTTGTCGAAAGGGTTATATTTAACACCATTCATTTCTGCCCAGTCTTTCACCCTTTACATCATTTGTTTTATGCTTTGCGCTGATCCCACGGCTGTAAATATCACTTTTGCAATACAGTGGTGGTGCAGTAAATATCCTTGCTGGTAATGAAGGAGGACTCCTCCGCTCCCTGTAACAAACTGAAATAGAAACGCTGTGGGGATGAATTGGAGCTTTGACTAAATGGCAGGTTTTGTCACCATTTCTCTGAGCATTTGAAAAATGGAGGCTGCAAATCCAGCTCAGAAACACTCACCTGGGAACATCAAAGGAAGCCTGAAAAAGATTAAAAAAAAAAATAATAAATAAATAAATTACTGAGCATTTTGCTAAATCTTGGAGTTTTCTGGTGCCTGGAGGGCAAGAAAGCTGTGCTTACTCCAGCTAACAGGTTTGTTTAGAATAAAACAAAAATCAGCAGTCAAGTACTCAGGGTTTGGCTGTTTGTCCCTTCCCAACCCTCTTCTTGCTCTGCTGCCACAACCAGCATGACTTAGCCACATCTCCGCACCCCGGCTAAGAAATATTTATTGTCCAGGGCTACAAACACTGCACTTTTTTTTTTTTTTTAAAGAAAAATCCAATATTTTAAATGCCTTCTGCCTGAATCTTTTAGAAGTTTGGAAATTTCTTGAGATCCCTGAAGTCTGATTTCCTTTTTTCCCCCAGAAAAACCTTCACATTCTTCTGTGTCATTTACATGGAAGCGCCTCAGAGACTGATTCATTTTGACTTTTATAATTTTGGTTTGTTGCAAAGTAAAATTTATACTATTATTAAATGTAATAATGGTATGGTTATCAGAAATATGTAAATATAAAGCTAAAAAACTGTTTTAAAATAAAACCTGAACAAAACATATTTGGAAAGGAAAATGCCAAATCAAAACAGAGCATGTCTGCACTATTGGAACTAAAATGTCGTTTCCCTTGGCTTTTCCCATCTGATCTACATTCCCGTGAAATGTTATGCTTATAGTGATAGAGAAATACTCTGCATTTATATAGTTTATGCCATCAAACTTGGCATTTATATAGTTTATGCCATCAAACTTGCTTGTCTTATGACAGATGAGAAGTTACCACCTCTCCCAGCTGTAACACTGCCCATCTTAGTATGTGCTTGGTTGTTAGCACTTTTAGTCCTCAGTCTTAAACTAGGCTTTGCTCTTTCCTGGCCCATCTCAAGGCTGGCCGATTTGGCCACCCAAAGAACAGAGGCATCCACTCAATACCACTCTGGTATTTTAGCATCAGGATTTTACAAACCAGGAAAAAGTTGTTAAAGCACAAGCGAGGCTCCGAAGGAGAATGCACGACAGTGAACAAAGCATGACGATGCCTGGGGCACCGCGCAGAGCTTTGAGGCACCAGCTACTGAAGGAAAACCACTCTCTTGCCTGGGTGCAGAGGATGATGCTTCCCTGGTTGGTCCTGCTGGGGAGGACAAGTTCCCCTGCCTGTCTTCTTGCTGGAGTCTTCTGCCGGACCTGAGTGCCCTTGGAAAGCTGTTTGTTTTAATTCAGTCTCATTCACCTGCAGGCAGAAGCCTTGGCTGTGGTTAGGCTGTGCCGGTTGTTAGGGCAGTGCAAAGGCTCTCCAGCCCTGCTAAGCCCTTACGATATTATTATTTTCCAGCTGAAGTCTCCCAGCAGTTTAAGCACGCTGCCGGAGAGCTTCACGCTGGCACGTCTCACCTGCGCTGTGGCAGCCAGACACTGCAGACAAGCTTAGTGCAGCCAAACTCAGCCAGCCGAGCTGGCTGGCAACGGGCATCAGCAGCCATGGTCTCACACCAGCGGCAAGAAGATGGCCCCAGCAGCTCCAGCCCCTCTGCCCACCCGCTGGTGGGAGCACGGAGGCTGCAGCTGCCTGCAAAGCGCTTTTACCCATAGTGCTGGTGGAGCAGAACAGATCATCCCGTCGGGTATTGGCTAGTTCTCCAAAAAACGATGTTTGTCACCTCCGTCCTGAGGACAGTCCCAATGGTCACGCTCTGAACAGAGATATGGAGAGCAAGGGACTGGGGTGCAAACCCAGGCCAGAAAAAACCCATATGGGTGCAGGCGTTGTCTTTCACTGTCACCTCCTTTGCCTTGATACAAAGCACCTACACGCCTTTTCTCCTCCATCTGCAGGCAGAGACTATACAACGGGACTGTTGTTTGGGGAAGAAAACCCCCTGCATACGCACACAACAACTGCCCGTCGGTCTGAAGCATTTGATTTCAGCAGGAGCAAGGTGGGACCAGGATCTTCTGCTGCCCATCCAGCAGTGGCAGGAAAGAGGGGATCTGGTATTTAAAACAGGCAGGTTTTTTAGGAAGGAGACACGGACGTGAGTGTGTTGGAGGCAGAGGCAGGGCCTCCTTGTGCCAGGACACGTGAAGCTTACAATTGTGGCTCTGCAGAATGGCAGGGCCGCCCTGGGGCCAGCATGAGCCGTTAATGGTTTGTCTGTTTACGTTGCAAGCAGGCTTGGGAAGAGTCTTAAATGCATATTTTCCTCTTGAAATATTGAATCCAGTGTTTTCATTTTTGGAGGCCTGGGGAAAAATCATGTTTCATATTTTAAAAATAAATACCGCTTTTACAGAGGTATAAATGCAGACCTATAGTATCCAGCACACCTTTGCCTCTCGCCTTATTTTCAAAGCTTTAATGTTGCTTGTGTGCCACAACCTCTGCTAATGAAAATATTCACCTGAAATGTATTTATCTTTCTTTGCTAATTAACAGCAAAATGACACAGAGCAACTTTACAGTTTCCTGTACAGCCATAGAGACTTCATTTACGGAGGGCTCTGAATGATCCCTATTCATGGCAAGCAAGTACTGTCTGCACCAATAGATCCTTGTATGCATGGCAAAGCAAGAGGAGAAACCCCATCGCAGACAAGGCTGGAGGTAAAATCTCCTGGATTTTGTGCTTTTATTTCACTTTGTTCCCGAAAAGTCATAAACACGTGGCTGTAGCCATTCTACATATTTGGGGAGCAAATGTACCTCTGTGCATATAAACACACAAGGCTATCGGTGAGTAGTATTTATACATATTAGCACTCATCTACATTCACGCGTATATAAACACATGCATGAAAAGCATGCATGGAGGAGAGTTATGTGCCCGCATGTATGTGCCCACGTGCATATTTATATACATAGGCACATTCATGCGATCATGTTTATATGCATGTATGGTCAAAGGCATATGAATTTATGCACCCATTCACAGGCATAAGCATTTATATAGTTTTCATACCGAGCTCTTTGTGCATGCCCATGTATACACAAATGTCTGCATGTGTTTTCTATACTACTCCATGGTCATAATCTGCAGTTTCACATCCTGCATGGCAGCCCTTTTAATCCCAGGGGCTCTGAAATAACGAGCAAATAAAATAAGATGCCACCAAGCTTGGAAAAGAGCCTAAATCACAGAAGGAGTTAAAATAAGAGAAAAAAAAAAAAGCTCACTTGGAGCATTTGCTCCTTCTGGTTAAAAATTTCCAGGTAGGTCCAGAGATGGAGGAAAGGCTGTGATTGATGGTGTGTACCTGGGAATATAGCGGTGGGACAAATCCATGCTGATTTTTGCACGAGAACATAACCATCTTTTAATATTTTAATTAACACTTTTAATGTTGAAAGAGTTAAGAATAGCCTGGCAACTTCACTAGGGACAGGTCCTTTTTTTCCTAATCAAAGAGCCTTTCTCCACAGGAGCTCTCGGTCTCTGTTGAAGCACTTTTGGAGTAAAGAGTGACTCTGGATAAGGGAAGAGAAACTGGACTTTGAAGTAAAGGTAGTTTGCCATAGCACTGCACTAACACAATGCAGATGAAATGGATGAGTGCTGCAAGGGTGTGCATCTGGAAAGGTGAGCAAAGAGTAATCCGTCAGAGGAGAAGGGCTTTAATCAACTGACAATCGTGTAATACAGTAGTTAAAAAAAAGAAAATAGATGCACTGCTTTGTGATGAACCCATCATTAAATTCATCTTACTCTAGTACCAAATCTCCCTGCTGTTCTTCCATAAAGAAAACATTGGCTTTCTGCTCACTTGCAGCATCATCAGTCTTATTTGTTGATTTAGATTATTGGCTTTTTGTGGCAGGAGCTGTATCTCCCTCGTGTGTACAGACCTGAACGCTACGCTGTAAAAAATAAATCAAACTTCTAATCTGTCTGTCTATCCTGAGTTTCTTGTCTATTTATCTAGTTTAGGCTACTGAGTTCTTTCCTTCCCTCCCTGCTCTCCTGCACAGGGGCACAGCCTCATACAGAAGTAACTGTTTCCCGCAGGAAGAAATTTGTTCCGCATCCTACGCATTCGCCCCTGCCTCCCCAAGCCTGGCTCTCCTCTTCCTCTCCCCTCCTCCTGCGACTGAGCATTTGCCCGCAAATTGAGCCAAGGAAGCGAAGCCCCCCAGTCCCACAGGCTTGTTTCCAGCCCTGTGCCTGGCAAACGCAGGGACTGAGAGATGATTTGTGTGACCCTACTCCTGTCCCCCGCCTCGCCACCGCCCCCTCCGTGGGCTTTGCTGCAGGAAGGACACGAGCCTGGCACACTGCAGACCGTTTGCTTACTGTGGCAAAGCTCAGGATTTGCAGACGGGAGCTGGTGATTGACAGGTTAACCCCAGTTCCCCAGGGCTGGTTTCACTGGTCCCACTGTTACGGTCCCAGATTCCCCACATACCACGCCGTTGCGGGTCCCTTTATAGCTTCCCATCCCCTTCGCTGAGCAATGAAGCCATTGTGGAGGGGCTGGGGGCCAGCAGGGCTGGACATCCTCCCCCTCCCCACCTTCATGCAATATTTTCTCTTAGTCCTTCTTGCTTGTCCCTCTCCCCACGGTGCCCCCCGCCCCCAGCACTTCACACGTGTCAGGGGCTGGCCCCATGCCTCCCCGAGGAAGGGCAGGTTAATACCTCTGGGCCAAGGCTCCTGCTTGCCACTCTTCATCCAGCCTCTGGCTCCTCCGCAACCATGGACAGGATTTTCTCTGCCTTGCTGCTCTCTTTGCTGCTTCTCCTCCAGAGCTATGGAGTTTGCGGGGCACCTCCACAGCCAAGAGGTAAGTGGGAAGCTCAGCGGCGGGATGCACGGTGTCGGTACTCTTCCTCTTTGCCACCAGCCTGCTTCGGAACTGGGAAGCAGATGAAGGAAAAAGAAATACCCAACATCAGTCAGGGAAGCAAAGGAGCTTTCTCAAATATTTTCCCAAAGCAGAAAAACCTGGAGATGTGTTTGCTTCTGCCCTGTCGCATTGTTTTAGGGAAATGGCGGGGGGTCGGGGGTCTGTAGAGAGGCGCAGCAAAGGTGGCATCAGGTCAGCCCTGGCCCCGCGGGTAGCATCAGCCTCGGGGCTCGCTGCTTTTGGCTGGAGGAGG
This sequence comes from Phalacrocorax carbo, assembly GCF_963921805.1. NCBI lineage: Eukaryota > Metazoa > Chordata > Aves > Suliformes > Phalacrocoracidae > Phalacrocorax > Phalacrocorax carbo. The sequence continues at coordinate 6,199,237 of NC_087534.1, read as the reverse complement.
CCCAGGCAGGAGAGAGGCTCCGCAGCTCTGCAGCGGGCTGTGTTTGCCAGGAGCTCGAGGAGGAGCTGGCCAGACACCCCGAGCTCTGGTTAACCTCACTGAGCAGGAAGGTCTGGGTCAGGCTGCTTAGGATGGGCCTTTCCTAGGTTTTACTTCATCCCTTCTTGAGCAAAATCCTGCTCTGTTTGTCTTCCAAGTGGGGTGTGAAGCAGCCAGACGGGAGATGAGCTGCCTGCCCTTTGAGGTTGCACACTCTCTAACTCCTAGGCTGCAATTAGTGTCAGCAAGTACCTGGTAGCGAGGCAGCACCTCTCCTCTGCCAGGGGCAGGATGCTGCTGGGGGCTCCGGCCAACCCGGGGAGCTCACTGCAGGAGAGGTGGCCAAGGCAAAAATGACTGCTGGGCTTTAAAAATGTGTGAATGAACTTATGATGACGCATAATGCGTATACCTGGGCAGATTGACAGTTGTAAAATAGCGTGACAGCGACTGCAGTCAGCTGTTGCTTATGAAGGGCAGTCTCCTGGTGCACTGGCCAGTTTCTCCTCAGTAATTTGGAAAGGGAGCGTTACCTCTGCTGCAGAACCGCCAAGCGCTACCGAAGACAGGAAACTAAACAGACCAGTCATTCAATTCAGCTCTACCGTGAGCAATTGCTATTTCTAAAATAAACACCTTTTAATTCTGAGTTACTAGGCAGGTTTCCTGTTCTTTTAAGGAATATGGCAAAGATGCCCTAAGAGATATTTTCTGCTAAATCAGTGCGTGAAGTTCAGCTATTCCTGAATAACTTCAAGTGTGGACATTTTTAAAAATAGAAGACGATTTTATTTTCAGTTTAATTCAACTTGAAAATAAACTATGCTGAGCCAAGATGTCGCTCAGCGCAATCGTGCCTGACCGTCACCTCCCGCAGATGACCAAGGCCTGTCCTGCAGACCCTGATGTGCACACAGTGGCTGTGACCAGACAGGCTGAAATCCCAAAGTTCCCATCTGATCTCTCCTCTTTTCTCTTCAATTCCCTGAAATATACTTCACTCATAAAAAGAGGTTTAAAATGTTATTTAGGGCAAAATCGCAGAGCTTCCATGCAAAAAAGAAAATATACTTTAAAAATTCTATTGGTTCCAACTGTTCCTAGGGAAGAAAACCACATTTCTTCCTTGGTTTTTACTAAAAACAGAGGCGATTCGTCAGCAACTGTGGCAAAGGGGAATCTGCACTTTATTTCTGGAGGAACTGATTGCAAGAATTTGAGCCTTTCTCTGTACCTTCATTTCTCACCTGTAAAATGGGCATAACCAACCCCTGGTAAAGGGTTTGCAATGCTGTAGATGGACTGCCAAGTGGGTTTTTCCTTCCTCTGCAATGAGTCATGGTGGCAAGGCAAAAGTCACCCACATGGGAAGAGGTTATATTGCATTTGAGTGGAAACTGGAGCATCTGACAAAGTAACCACTGCCTGCTTCCCTTCTACACACAGCATCTTTTAGCAAGACCTTTCTGGGCGCCAGAAGCAAATTCAGCATTAGTGTCTCTCAGGAAACTAACCTGATTATATTCTTTATGGATATATCGCTGGGTATTTATTTTCATCTGTCTGAAAGACTGAAAGCTCCATTAGATTTCACACTGAGGACTAGCTATAATATTTATGTCATAATTTGGAACAGATTTGTTGGCCCAAAAGCTCACATTTAGAAATCTGTCCACAGAAATCTCCTTTATGATATAACCTATATCATCCCTCTCTGCGGAAATCAAATATTAACAGAGCACTTGATGCCCTACAGAGACAGGCTAAATGATAGAAAAAAATTAACGGAACAGAATGCTATAGATCTGGTGGGGAAAATGGGACAATTCATTTAGAAAATCATAAAAAATATCAGTCCTTTTTATATTTTGCCACAGCTGAAGATTAGGATGGAAAACAGTATTAAACAGAATTTAAAAAAAAAAAAATCACTCGGTTCTTTGCATTGCTAATGCTTCCTGTTTATATCATTCACATTTCACAGTGGATATTCATGTCTTAGTGTAGAGTTGTAGAGATTAACTGTCAATTACGTGGTTCTACATCTCTCTATTGGATTCTCCCTCACCAGCCCACAGAAATAAAACAGGGCTGGTCTTTGCTGTGTTACAGTATTTCATTATTAGTGCCATTAGCTGAAAAACAGGAGACTGGTTCATGTTATGTTCGTTAGTTAATCTGGGTATCTTGATTCACAGCTGAACCCGAACTGCTGAGTTTCATGCCTGCTTCTGGTCATGCATGATGAAGATATAATCTCATTAATTAATATCCATGTGGATTGCTTATCCATGTCTGAAATGCAATAACTCCTTTTGAGATTTTGATGCAGAAAAGCACGCAGAGGCTTCAGGTCACAGCTTTATTGCTCCCTCCATGCTGCCATAAGTGAATTAAGTTTCATGTAGACACTAGCAATAGCCTGGGCTTACACGTGGGTAGCCCGCTCCCACAAGAGCAGCGCTGCTTTCTCACCAGCTCGCTCCTTCAGAAGTACAGGTTGTCAACTGGTGGCTGGGCTTTTCTTACAGACACTTTCCTGTGAAAGGAAAAAGAACATTTAGAACTATTAGGTTAAAGTGGTCTCGCTGGGCCTCTCTGAGACAGGCAGAGAAAGGATTGAAGCTTGCAGGTCCTCTAGCCTCAGCTTCTGCTCAAAGACGACCATCCCCTCCCTCCTGGTATACTTTTCCCTTCTTGTTTTATTTTTCTCCTCCCTCCTTATCCTTTCCAGGCACCCTGTGTAGAACCAAACCCACCGATCTGGTGTTCATCATCGACAGCTCTCGAAGCGTGCGCCCACAAGAGTTTGAGAAAGTCAAGGTCTTCATGTCCCGGGTGATCGAGGGGCTGGACGTGGGTCCCAACTCCACCCGGGTGGGTGTGATCAATTATGCCAGTGCTGTCAAGAACGAATTCTCTCTCAGGACCTACCAAAGCAAAGTGGGGCTCCTGCAAGCGGTCCGGAGGATAGAGCCGCTCTCCACTGGGACTATGACTGGCCTGGCTATCCAGTTTGCCATTAGCCGGGCTTTTAGTGACTCAGAAGGGGCCAGGCTGAGGTCTCCCAATGTTAATAAGGTAAGCAAATTATCCATTTCTTGGACACTCCTTCTTTCATGTGGCGCATCATGGAGCGATTGGAAAAATCAGAAAAGGAGGAAAGGTGATTTTTTTCTGTGCTTTGAGTGTGGGGGGTTTAATTGTCAAAGGTGACAAACCTCTGGGAGGAAGAAACCTCCCAGCTCTTTGAAAACAAAGCTCAACTTTCTTTTGGCCACAGCTGGCCACAAGTTGCCGACATAAATTTAATCCAGCCTCGCTCTCTCTCCTGTCTGCATGGAGGGTCTGTCCTTTGGGACGTGGCTCCCTGCTTCCAATGTACCTGCGACACCATACCACCCTGAGATGATGATCTTGGCCAGGTTTGCTGGGCGTGAACCATGCTCACCTTCCCCAGAATATTGTAATAAAGATGCTTCAGATTCCACCATAGTAAAAAGTGAGGTGACCTTCTGAAAGCTCCCACTGAAATGGCCCCTTCCAGCTGCAGGATTAAAGCAAAGTGCTGTTTCGGTGTCTTCCTCTGCTCTTCCAGTTTCTCAGAGGCTGGCTGATGCCTATGGCTTCCATTCTGGGTATTCTTTTTAGGTACACAGTCTTTACGGGCCATTTAGGGTTTAAGGCTGTGGTATAAGGTCAGCTTAATTCTACACGTGGCTGCAACAGGCATTGCTGCTCCCGACCCATATTCCCTGTCCAGAAAGCTCAGTCTTAAAAAAATTATTCCCCAGATACTTCATTCATTCTCTCTGGATGTGACCATGAATGAAACCAAACCTCAGGCCTGTGACCGTAATCAGGAAAACTCTCTTCTAAGCTTGTGGAGAGTGTATATTCTTGACAATAAGTGTTTTAGCTAAACATGGTGAACGCACTTTCTAGGCCTTTATGTCCCATGCCAGCTCCTCTGGCTCTCTGCTATGAGACCAGACAAGAAAAATAAGCAAAGGCATTAGCAAGCAGCTAGAGCTTTCCACCAGCTGGACAAAGCCCAGCTGGTGGAGCGAGGAATCTTGGAATTTTTCTCCCAATTACAATATTTTTGGAACATCAGTCACTTTCCATTTCTCTCACTGTTAGTACTGCTCTAGGGAGGGCAGAGCAGAACATGGAAAACCTCCCCAGGGATGGCAAGTCAAAAATAACACTGAAAAGTAAAAAATAGGCACTGGCAAAGATGTGCCAACTTCAAAAATCAGCAACCTGAAGGCTCTGCTGGTCTGGAATTCACAAGATATCTCTAAAAATGAGGCTGTCACCTACAAGGATGATTTAATTAGATGCCCTGTGTGCTCCCTCACTATGTTGCACTATAAGCAACTTGCAAATATGAATGAATCAATCCTCATACAGTCTTTTATTGCGGTACTTGCAGGAGGGAAAATTCTATGTATCCTTAGCCTAAACCTGGTTTGACACAATAGGAAGAAAACCAAGAGTGATAACAGGAGAAAAATAATGCTCCAATAAACTTTCACTAAGTCTCATTGACAATCCGCTCCAGAGAGAGAAGCTGGTGCAAAATATGATTTGAGAGCCCGGCTCTCACAGGGGAACTCCAACACCTAACTGCAATGGTTTTTATTCAAAAGGAGTGACATCAGCTTGTTTGCCAAAGTCTCTGAGGTTCACCGAAAGAAACCATAGAAAAAATGCAGGCCATTATTAATATTATATTGTTGTTATCATTATTTTTTTAGTAAAGAGCTTTAAAAACCTTTAAGTGCAAGACTAATTGTTCTCATTCATTTCACTGAACTACTTCAAAGAGACTAAGTGTGGATTCAGCCTTTAGCTCAAATCTGCTGTTTTCTGGAGGTTCAAGCAACCGTCTGTTGCTGCCAAGATGTGTTTTGCTCCTCCCCGCTTTCCCAGCAGCAGAAAGTCTGCCTCAGGGCCGCGGCAGAGACAGCAGCGATCCATGCTGCCACTGCTCTCCAACGCCTTTGGAAAGGACTCATTTCTCAGCTCAGGGCTGCCCAGTTTCTCCAGGGATGACTTCACTGAAGAGCTGTTGCAGCTATTGCATGGGAAAGAGATGTTTCCTCCAGTAAAACCACTCCAGGGGAGCTGCTGGGAAGGTGACAGGTCTCCAGCAGAGCCCTTCTGCTGTCTCAGCCTGGACAGAGCACCCTATGGTGGAAAAACTCGAGCAGAGTGGGTGCTGCAGGTCTCCTCTAAGCAGGATCATCCATAGCTACACAAAACCAGTGTCCTTCTGTCCAGAAGGAAAAAAAGTAATGGGAAATGTTTGATTTTGTTGGGTATTGTTTAGCACAAAACCAGACAGCCAAACTGAAACCAAAACAAAATTATCTGGATGATAATATCTGTTTCTGCTTTTGAGAAATTTTTACTCTGATTGAAGTGCAAAAATTGTTTAATAAGAAAAAAAAAACACAAGAAAGTCCCAACAGTTTGAATGTCAGACCACAGAAACATTTCAGTTCTTGAGTATTGATAGGCCAAAAAAGACATTTATTTCTCGCTACTTCCAATATGCCCTTGCAAAAAGGCTTATTTCTCATCTCACGCCATCAGTCATTGTTCCAATGTCCAGAAGTGCCAGAAGCAGCTCCAAGCAGCAGAGAGGTTCAGATGTGCTTCTCCTGCCTCCTACAGTGTCAGCAGTGGCTGCCCACTGTGCAAGAGTAAAAGTGGGAGCGATGCGGGAGAGGGCGGAGGCTGCTCCTTCCCCTGGCAACGGTCAGCTCGCGCTAGAGGTGTGGTTAGAGTATTTGCTTCTGAGATGTGCCTCACAGGATCACAGAGTCGCAGACTGGTGGGGGTCGGAAGGGCCCTCTGGAGCTCACCCCGTCCCACCCCTGCTTGAGCAGGCACCCCCAGAGCAGGGGCACAGGGCCGTGTCCAGGCGGGGGGTGAATGTCTCCAGGGAAGGGACCCCACAGCCTCTCTGGGCAGCCTGTGCCCCTGCTCTGGCACCCGCACAGGGAAGGGGTTTGTCCTCACGTTCAGGGGGAACTTCCCGTGTTCCAGCTTGTGCCCGTGGCCCCTTGGCCTGGCGTTGGGCACCACTGAAAAGAGCCCGGCCCCATCCCCCTGACACCTGCCCTTCAGATATTTATAGGTATTGATGAAAACCCCCTGCAGTCGTCTCTTGTCCAGTCTCATGTGATCAGACTTCCAGTCAAAGCTGCTGAGCACCTTTACAGATACATGAGGGTGCATGAATGGTGCCAGTCCATGCACAAAGTTTTCTTTCCAAAACCTGGGAGCTGTTGCATGGCTGTGCATCAACAGAAATCACAGGCAGTTGCTCATTTGCCATTAAGTGGCCTTTGGGACCTGAGAGCTCAAGGTATTTGAAGGGCTCCATCCCTTTTGTCTGTCTTCTTCAGTCCAGAAGATTTACTTGTAGGGAAAAAACAGTCAGGGGCACCAAGATGGCTGAAGCTGTTCTCCTCACCATTTGTCCTCTGAGCAAAGGAGGGTGGGCAGAGGGGCAGCAAAGGGAGTGAAGAGTGTTTCATGCATTTGCCATCCCCCACATGAGGAGCTCATTACTGGAAGAGTAATTCCAGTGCTCTCCGTGGCACCGGTGATCCCACACTGAGCACAACCATGGCACAGCCCCAGCAACCCCCACAGGGCCCTCAGATCTCTGACTTGGGCAGACATCCTCACCCAGCAGATGGAGGAAACCAAGAAACAGGAACCCTATGGCCAGTCGTTGCACGTAGAATGGTACCTGGGTTATAAATGAAGGATCCTAAAAGAGGGGTCTGATTTCCAGTCTTGTTGTATGAAGGCAGCTCCCATTGATTTCACTGGTTTTCTTGTTGTCTGCCTTTCAAATGGAACAAATAATGGGATCTTTTCAGACTCACTTTCCTCTAGGACGGCTGCCCAATCCATTCACGACCCTCAGACATCTCACCCTATTTCTTTATTTTCTCCTGTCTTTGTCTAATTCCCCAATGTCTATTTTAAGTAAAGGCGACCATGTTAGGTCAGGACTGGGACACAATCCTGTTTTCTACAACACTACTATAATACTTTCAGTATTAGTCTCTATTTTTTCCTTAATACAGCCTGACACCTTACACGCAGCATTGACCATTACTGTAGATTGAAGAGACATTTACACAGAGCTGTCTATGAAAATGCCTGGATCTTTAGCTAACTAGTCCCTTCCACACCATTTAAGTAACCCCCTTCCATGTGCACTACTTTTCTGCTCCTGTCTACTCTGCAGCTGGGCTGCCAGACAACTCACTCAACAAGCTCTTGCAATCCTTGCAGCTTCCTGTCATCTCAGTACACACAAGAGCTGCTGATATGCCAAACAAGCCTTTAGTTTAAATATCTGAACACTTCAAAAAAATCTGATTTCTTTAGTGGCTTACTGCAGTAGCATGGCTGAAGCATGAATCTTTCTGTGGACAGTGGTACAAAGACCTCTAAAGCTCTTTTATCTCCCTGATACTTGCTGGACATCTGAAAAAACAGAATAGGAGTGGTCTTTTTAATGATTTATCTTAAGCATTAAAAAAGAAAAAAAAATCACTACAGGTTATTACCTCTCTCCTTCCACCTTGGACCTGGTCAAAGAACAGAATCACAGAAAGGCTGAGGTTGGAAGGGTCCTGTGGAGGTCATACTGAGCAGCCTGTCCCTGCTCAAGCAGGGCCTAGAGCTGGTTGCTCAGGACCATGTCTGGACAGCTTTTGAATACTTCCAAGGTGGGAGATTCTACAACCATTTGCGTTCCTTGGTTCCCTGGTTGTTTTTCTACTTTTTTCCATAATGCCTTGAAGTCCAGCAAACTTCTCCCTTCTGTGACCCTCATGCTGCTCAGGGTGACCCCGTCATCTGCCTGGGAGGAGGAACAGGTCACGCAGTAATTCAGGGAGGTGAAGCTTCCCGAAACATTGGACACAGTCTGTGCTCCTTCACACAGCAGACATCCAGCCAGACCTTGTGAAAATCGGTGTGATGATTGTCAGCCATGTGGGACACCGGTCAAAGCATCACGAGATCATTCGGTCTGGCTGTGCTCTGTGCAGCAAATGTCACCCCGGGACAGGGAAAAGCACTATTTGTTTCTGTAGGAGCTCAGAGTAAAGTCTGTTTATACCTTTGTCAAAAACTACAGGGGTTCCCAATTACTTTTATCTTCCTTTAGGAGGAACAATAAATAGATCGTCAAATTGCCGAGAAAATCAAGGGCTTATTCAACTTTCTGCCCGATTCTCCTTTCAGTGCTGCTACAACGGTCATGTTACCCAGGGCATAGCGAGACAAAGCTACCTCATTAGCTGCGGGGTTGCCTACACATGGCAACCCCCAGGTATGAACACATAGGGATGCCCGTGAATACCTTGGTGTCTTAGTTAACCAAGAATAAATTGTGTCATGAGAACACGGGGGATTTCTGTAGGACAGAACAGGAGAAGGATCCAGAAAGTTAGGAATTCACAGGAAAATGAAATGTGGTTGGTTAAAATGAGTAAAAGTTTTGACCTTGAAAAGTAAAAGTTTCTGAGTTTCCTCAGGGCAAAACTGGAGATCCTGTTCACCTATTTGAGACAGCAAAAGCATTCACCCTTTCTTAATCCCTCTCACATGGCTCCCTGCTAAGTCCAGCACAAGCCCCGCGCCGCAGAGCAGTGCCAGCCTCTCCAGGATGCAGCGGGTGCTCCTTTCCTCCGACCTGTCTCTTGCTCCTTACCAAACAAGGCACACACCAGGACTCTCAGCTTTTTAAATGAGACAAGGTCATAATACAGAGAATTACAAAGAACCTGTGACTGCAAATAATGTGGAGGTAGGTTTTGAAAGCAAAATGATGGGGTTTTCTCATGCTGGAACTCACTGCCTCAGGCTGGCAGGGAGGGGGAATCCTAAGAAAAATCAGAATTTCCTAATTATCAAGAAAACAACGTATGATACCAAGATCACTTTGTACTTGTTCTACTTCTTACATTCTTTCTGTAAGCACCTGGTCCTGGCCATGGTCTCAGAGACACTCCCTGGCTGGTTGGCGCTTGGTCTGACTCACTGGTACATTCATTTTAGCTGTGGGTTCCCTGGTTAATTCCCGATGCCTGATCCAGACTCTTCATACCCAGAAGTTTTGTTTTCTCTGACAGCAGGTCAGAAAGCAACATAAATTTTGAGTGCTGTAGAGTAGATTTTCACACAGATGCATTATGAAGACCTTTCCCACCACATCCAGATGTGGATGCTCCTCCTGGGTCATATCAGGAGCTCAGGCCTATGGGAAGATGCCACCCTGATGTGAAGAACCAAAGGAACGGCTTAAACTTGGAGAATCATCTTATTTAGGCAGAAAAATGCCGGGAGGACATGCAACACCTCCATCCTGTGACAAACACTGCAAGAAAGATACACAGCTACTGACAGGAACCTGTTCATAGGGCCGTGTTCCTCGCAGAAGCTACTTGATAATACATCTTGTTTCCTGACAGGTTGGCTTTTGATAAGCTCTAATTGGCGGCCCCTGTCTCAGCGCTGCGGCCTGTTCGCAGCGAGCAGGGCTGCTTCGGCGGCGGCTGAGCGGCTGAGTCGCGGGCTCTCTCTCCTGGCAGAAAGCACGACTGCACGGCGGGCTCTGGTCCAGAAGCCACCCGCTGCTCCTCCGGGCGAGCTTTGATTTCCATACTCATTCCCCTTTACAACACACACTGACATCTGCCACGGGTGACACTTTTCCTTATTTTGGCCACAAGCAGAAGTGAAAAACTTGAATTTTTTTCCCCCCTTGGAATCAGCCAGTGACAGAATTATGATGCGACCCGGAATTTTTAATTCTGTAGCCCTTAGGAAGTGCAGATAATCACCTGAACTTACAGCCCTGCACCTCCAGACTGAAAAGCTCTACATTTTTCCTGGTTCACCCACATTTTGCATAGAAGGAAAGCTCTGAACGGGGCAGCGGATTACTTTAATATTGCAGTATTACTGCGGGACAGATGGCTGCAGCATTCAGCCAGCCCTCGGCTGATGGGTGGGCAGAGGGGGAAGGAGCCGCTTCATCTGCATGGCCAAGGCCCCTTGGGCACGTGGGGCAGGGAGCCCCGCTCCTGGCCTTACCCGAGATGACTTTTTCTCCTGCCTGAGGATGTAAAACACCCATCACACTGTCCTAATGGAGCAGCTGGTGGGTCTGATTTTATCCTCAGAAAGATGGAGAGCATATATGGCATAGAGGAGAACAGCAAATACTGCCTTGATGACCAGATGACAGCTCATTCAAACTCACTGTTGCTGCCAGATAGATTTTTTCCCCCCCCTTTTTTGTTTGATGTTTCTTTACTTTCTATATTACTGAGCGCATTTGCCTGTGATGTAGAGGTTTTTTCTGCTTAGTGGCTCACCTGCTCCTGCTGATTCTATTTCTCCATACTGCATTACATCCCGATGATTTGCTCTGGAGCTGACAGTGGTGTCACAATAAAACAGTTGTGAGGAAAAGTGGCAGGAGTAAATGAATTGGCAAAGAACAAAAATGAAGGTTTTTGTGACAATGTCACTTAGCAGAAGAAAAACAAAGAGGAAAATGGACAATCTAGCAACAGGAGCAGGACTCTTGGAGGCTTTCCACCGGTTCAGGGCTCCATCTAATCCAGGGTGAAATCCAGTTCCCACTTTAAAAAGCTGTCAATTTAATGTTAGCGTTAGTAGGGGTAGGATTTCACCTCTTCTATTTATTGTGGAACAGGGAATCAGAAATCATGGCAGGCACTGACAGGCATCGTGACCTTGGGCAGATCTCTTCCCCTGTCTCTGCTTCAGCTTCTCCATCCATAAAATGGGGAAAAGTCTTCATCTCATGATGCTTCCATTACATTTCCTGAGATTCTTTCAAGTTCCATACTGAGTCAGAGCTGTCCTTAGTGTCAGCTGGGGGTTCATGAAGACACTTAGATTTTGGCTTGAGCATTAGTTTGCATATGAAGAACATAACCTTTACTTTGGTTCCCTTAGGGGCGAGATGCACCAGTTGTCCCTTAATTAAATCAGTCACATCCATGGCAGTTTAACCTTTCCACTGCAAAAAGAAACCCCACATAAAAAACATGGCTTGTGTGACCTCAGGAAGAATGGGAAGAGGGGGAGGAGGGGTTGACATTTCCTTTTTCTTTAATTTTAGAAATGCGAAACCTCCTTTACTAACCCAGCCCGTTCCACAGCAATAGTGCTATTAACACCTAGTCAAGCACACACCTTGCCTCTGCCCTCCTCTGCTTAGGTGGCGATCGTTGTGACCGATGGGCGTCCCCAGGATGGAGTGCAGGATGTGTCAGCAAGGGCCAGAGCAGCTGGCATCGAGATCTTTGCCATCGGGGTTGGCCGGGTGGACATGCACACACTGCGGCAAATTGCCAGCGAGCCCCTGGATGACCACGTGGACTATGTGGAGAGCTACAGTGTTATAGAGAAGCTGACCCACAAGTTTCAAGAAGCCTTCTGTGGTAAGTCCTTGCCACAGCCCCGGGTTCCTAGCCAAGAGGTACAAGTGGCTGCCAGCAAGCTTTTCACGTGGAGGTTGTAGGTGTGATCAACCTTCATCCAGCTGCTTCCTTGCTCCAAGGACCTGGGTCTGCAGGGGCACGAAGCAGCAATGGAAGAGAGAGGCTCTTTGAAGTTGCCTTTCAAGAATTTCAGGGGTTTTTTAGGGAATTTCAGGCTTTATTTAGAGAAGTCTCCAGACTTCATTTGCACTGAAGAGTTTGTAAACATGACTGACGTACTCCTTGAGGCATTGAAAAAGAACCTGGGAAACATGATCTTTATATAAATAAAATCATTGTCCTTTTGTTTAAGCCTATCTGGGCAGTTCCGAGAATCTGGCTTGTAATTTCCCCCACCAGTATTGTCATCTGAATTCCCAGCTGAGCAAGGGATGGTTTCACTTCCCTGCTAGAGGCTGAACGGCCTTTGCCCGGCTATGCTGTTGTTTTTGCAAGCCTTGTGAGGCAGGAAACTCTCCTGGCTGGTGCAGTTTCTAATGCCTTTCTGCATAGCATATAAAAAGAGCCTGACTATCCTACAAACACATATTCACTCCTACATGAACCGGTGAATGGAGTGAGAAAGCTTTATTACTTTCAAATGTACTCACAAGACTGTAGGAGGTGGTCTATAAATATCCATTTTATGTGCCAGCAAGAGAGGCCTGGGGGTTTCGCACACACATCCTGCCGAAGCACAGACGTGTGGCAACACTTTTTAAAAGGTGCAATACACCACGGTGCCTGTGGCAAGGCATTGCGAACACATACACGCAGATGGACCTGTAAAACTCTCCGAGACCAATTTCTTCAAGAGGTGTAAAATTTCATGATTCAACTTTCAGGCTGAAAATGATGGGGGTGAGCAGCTTTTCGTCAAGGAAAATATCTTCCTTCGTAGGAAGGAGGAAAATTTTGAATATAAAGTGAGTCATGTTTTATAATCAGGTGTCACTGCACCAGAAGCTCATGAAAGAGGGGAACAAATACTACATACTAAAGGGTGGATAGAGACAAAATTTGAGACGGTGGAATCCAAGCCATGAATATTTGTAGGAGGTTGTGTTGGCTGCCCTGGAGTCAGAAGTCAGCTGGAGACGGAGAGGCCTCACAGTGTGTTTTGAAATTCAGGCATTGGTGTCATTTAAAAAGATAAAGACAAAAAAAAATCCTTTCTGTGCCTTGCTTTTCAAATTTGTAACATGCAGATGACAACGTTCTCCCCATGGTAAAAACCCTCAGAGATGCATCTGACGGAAGCGTTGTGCTAAGGATTATTATAGCTAACAGAGAACAGCACCATATTAACTGCCAAGTGGGCTGTTATCGTGCTATGCAAGCAGCTGCACAAAACCATCCTTGGAGATGTACCCAAACACCACCTGCTATTGCAAAGCAGGGTTTGTGGGTACTGACAGCAGGAAGAACTGTGCGGCACTGTCCAAGCTGTTTCCCATAATGCTCAACAAACACATGGGAAAAAAGGGAGACCCTTGGCAATCTAGCCACTGGTTAGACTAGTAATATCTCTGTAGGCTTCAGAGAACTCAACCTGAGAGCCCAATGTTACAGCCACCTGCATGGTTAGTAATATTCCTAAATATACAAGCTACACATCTGCTGAAAAGGTCTACCAGTGTTGGCACAATATGCACACATGGGACCTGGGAAGGCCAGAAGAAGTACAAAATACATGCAGAGCAGAACACAAACAGCTTGAAATAATGAATAGAAGCCCCTTAACTTTGAAAGACTTTGCTCCACTTCCCATCATTATGACAGAACCAGAAATGCTCATTTTTCTCCACAGATTTCCCTGGTATCTGTAAACTAATTGCTTCAACCAGATCTGTTTCAAGTTTGTGTTCCATCATCATTGCTGTAGCCATGTCAGTGCTGTCGGTCACCGAATGCTGCTGGCTCAGACTGCTGCAATTCAGCTTCTGTTTGCTCAGCATCTCAGGCGTCACATCCAGGTTAAGATCAGCAGGCAGAAATGTTTGTAGAGAGCAAATCTGGAAGCTGAGCGTGCAAAGATAGCTCCGAAGCGAATTCCAAGTACGTTTGGACATAAATCCCACGCAGTAAAGAAAACTGTACACGGGGCTGAACTCAATAATCATAATTGTGCTACATAACTGAAAAAAATGGGTATTGGCCAGCCCCAATGGTAGGTTGGAAACAGATCTCAAGCAGTAGCTTTGGAGACTGAAGTACCTTGTGATATGCTCAACAGGCAGACGGTTTTTGCCCTCAGTATGGAGACTGTTTCTAGGCCGGGTGGTGCCGTAGAGTCAGGAGTCCTGTGAAAATTTCTCCGTGCCTCTTGTATCTCAGTCACTACCCAAAAGTAATGACCTCTGCTGCCTCGTCTTGCTGCAGAGCGCGTTTAGTTGTCACTGAGCGCACGGGACAAATATCGTGCCTTGTGGATGGGCTGAGCAGGCGCTGGGTTGAGAAGCCTTGGCATGGTCTCTGATTTTAATCTGCGCCCTTGCTTGCAGTGGTATCAGACCTGTGTGCCACTGGAGACCACGACTGTGAGCAGATCTGCATCAGCACCCCAGGAGCGTACAAGTGTGCTTGTAAAGAGGGTTTCACGCTGAACAGCGATGGGAAGACCTGCAGCGGTATGTAATGATTTTCATTTGCGCTGAGCTGAGCTGTGATCTGCAGCGATATGGTGGTGATAGGGCTGCGACAGGATAGACCTGTTCTGTTCAGAAAAGGCAGAAGAGGAAACCATGCATTTATAACCAAGAATTATTTTGAAAATTTTAGCGTGCTTTGTTGTTAAGTTTTGATTGATTAAACCTATTTCATTAACGATAAAATTACTCTAGGGTTATATTGTCCTACATAATTAATTGGGGTCTTAGTTGCTGTCTTCTTTTGCCCTCTTCTCGTATTTTGCTTCAGCTTGCAGTGGTGGGTCAGGATCTGCTCTGGATCTCGTTTTCCTGATTGATGGCTCCAAGAGTGTGCGGCCTGAGAACTTTGAGCTGGTGAAGAAATTCATCAACCAGATTGTGGACTCGCTGGAGGTGTCAGACAAACAGGCCCAAGTTGGTCTGGTTCAGTACTCCAGTTCTGTCAGACAGGAGTTTCCACTGGGGCAGTTCAAGAACAAGAAGGACATCAAAGCAGCAGTCAAGAAAATGGCCTACATGGAGAAAGGAACGATGACAGGCCAGGCTCTGAAGTACCTCATTGACAGTTCCTTTTCCATCATCAACGGAGCTAGGCCTGGGGTTCCCAAGGTGGGCATAGTCTTCACTGATGGGCGGTCACAAGATTACATCACTGATGCTGCTAAGAAAGCCAAAGACTTAGGTAGGTCTCCTGAATTCTGTGGCTTGTTTCTCCCTTGCCCCAGGTACTGCATCTAGTGTCAACCTAGGTATGACTCTTCCCCTGGAGATGTCTCTTACTTTGGATAGAAACAGGTTACTAGAGAGGGACTTTGTCAGGCTGTTGCCTGACTGTGCTTGCACGCTCATAAAGAACTTGGAGCAGCTCTGGCTGGGGTTCAGAGAAATCTTGGTTTGCCAGCAGCTGGTTTTTGTTCCCACAGCCCCTCTGTGTCTTTGATCTAAGTCTGCTGCAGGTGTCTCTGCTGGGCAGGATGGAGTTTCACACATTTGGCATGGGGCGCGTGCTGGTCTAGCATGCTTCACACAAATGTGAAGGGAAGGACAGGGAGAAGCTGAGGATTTGTCTTAAGTTAGTAATGAAAGTCAGGTCAGCATCAGTGGTACTCTCGGAGAGGCAAAAACGCCCATCAGAGAGCCCCTGGGAGAGTAACAGGAGCTGTAGGGCCAAGTGTGGCTTGGCTGTAACAGCCTTAAGGCCTGGAAAAAGAAAAAGAATAAATAAAACAATAAATAAAGCAAAAACACAGATTAAGGGAGTTACTCTGGACTCCCTGTCCAAATCCCAGACACACTAATAAGAAACTTTCTTCAGCTTCTACTGGAATATTAAAAGTGCACAGCGGGTCCGTATTGATATATTTATATGTCTAAACACTGTGAAGTATAAATATCTTGAGATCTGCCCCTTTGCTGACCTGCTGAATAAGTTCCCAGTCTCCTGACATCTCTGTGTTAAATGGATGCAGCCCATGTGAACATGCTCATGAATTGCTAAATCCTCTACTTCCTTTTAACTTCAGTCGACCACTAGATGGGACTAGGGTCTAGCACATAATAATAAAGGTCAGGTACGAGCTCATGAAAAGCTGATGTTTACAAAGCATGTTGGTATATTATGTGGATGTTTCGCTTTTACAAAACAGAAGGTCCTTATAAATGGTATCTACGGAAATTATTCCTCTGTGGTGATAAAACTTTATGCCTTGTTTCTTCCTCCTCTCTTGTCCCTACGCAGAAATCTCCAACATCTGCTCATAAGTGATTCTAGTGGTATAAATAACAAGATGCTTATAACTAGACTCCAAACATGCTCCTTGAGTTGAACTTTGAAAAAAACAAATATTGGATACATCCAGAGGCAGAAAGACAAGGCAAAAAGGAGAGGAGGGGAAAGCATTGCCAGTCCCTAGACATGGAAAAGTAGAGGCAAATATTTTAAAATAGGGGTTAAGCAATGTCACCGTTCAAGTCAATGGGAAAACTGCAGCTCAGTTCAATAGAAACTAGTTTAAGCCAGAGATGGCCAATAAATCTCCTGGCAGTGAAGCATAGTACCTGGACATGTTCTTAACTCACAGTATGGGTTGCTCTTGACAGTCTATGTATGACTTGCAATTTTAGAAAGAAATTCACCTACAATTTTGCTGAACCACAGGTCTCCATTGCACCAGGGACTTTGCCACATAGGTTAATTAATGGTGGCTGCGGGCTATTTTGAAAACTTCCAGTTTCCTTTGCTGTTTTCCTTTGTTTCCCTACTAGCTGGATGCATGATCCTGTCAAGGTGTTATGATCATCTGTCCTTTCTTGTGTCTCCAAAACATTGTTCTTGTGGTGAGAGTGGTCATTGTCTGGATAATTCCAGTAAGACTTTGCCTGCAAAGAGTATTCTGGAGCCCTGGTTGACCGGCTTGAAATAAATCTAGAATAGTAGAGGGTAAAGGGATTCATTTCCCAGTTAACATCTGCAGAGGTGTGTGGAGACCGTGGTCCAGCAGGTGAGCAAGGATGCACAAACTGACAAGGGGTTGGTACCAGAGCAGCGAGATGCTCCGTGGCTGTCCAGCTGACAGGCTCCCATTGCTTGCAGGCTTTAGGATGTTTGCTGTGGGAGTTGGTAACGCAGTTGAGGATGAGCTGAGGGAAATTGCTTCAGAACCAGTAGCCGAGCACTACTTCTACACGGCTGACTTCAGAACCATCAGCAAGATCGGGAAAAAGCTGCAAATGAAAATCTGCATCGGTAAGAGTGGGAGATTGGGGAAAGGGGGGATTTAGTCATAGAATCCAGGCTGGAAGCAGAAGGACAAAAATGCCCCTTCAAATGGATGTTACAAACTCACTGTATCGAGTTTGTAGGGTACTTGGATGGATCATGAGACATCGACATTTTGGGTGGTTACCTGAACCACAGCCATGCCTACACCTACCTCATCCATCTCCCCTCTCACGAACTGCCTTCTCCTTCCCTTCCTCCGCCCTTCTCCCCTTCTCTCCTCCTCTCCCTTCCTCGTCAGTAATGATGACTTCATGCTGTACCAGAACCTGAGAACAGCCAAAAGTGACATAAGGAAAGAAGAGTTGCTCTTAAAAGAGAAGCTAAGGGTTGATTTATTGGGCATCTGAGTTGAAGCCTGCTAACCACTGGCTGCTCCTACAGTCAAACAGGCACCACAAGGGTGATGCATTTCAAGCCAAAATAAGCATCTACTATCTTCCACATGACTCATAGGTGTCTAAATTTGGGAGACATGAATGCTAAGTTGCCCAGGTTTGGATAGCCTAGTGAAGCAAAGGCTGAGAGGACTGACTGGAACACAGGCATGACAAGAGGAGGTAAAGAATAACATAAAAGTTAAAGAATATTAACCTGTAAATAACCTGAGTCTAAAAATTGTTAAAAAAAAAAACTGTCACAGTTATTCTGGATTTTTATTTTGAAGGAACCATATACCTCCTATGAAATATTGGCCCTTGCAATGCATCTGCTTGATCAGGCAGACCACGGTGAATGTGAAACACTCAGGCTTCATTTCAGACATTGAATACCTTGCAGCACTGCTGAGAGCTACGCTGCCGGCCTCATCAGGGACTTGGCACTCTCTTGTGGAGACTAGGTGCTCAGGCTCCTTTATCCTGCCAGGCAAATATTTCCTTCTAGTTCCCAGCAAGATACACTGCACACAGCTCTGATGGGGCCCATTTAGTCCCCAAGAAAGCTCTGCCAAGCTCAGCTCTACTTTCAATTAGTGTAGACCTGCTCTTGAGTGCCCCATGACCTCCACTGCTCTCATGGCATGCAGAGATGCTCTACAACATCAACTGGACGAAATAAGACACATTGCCAAATGTTAATCTGCTTTTTCCTTTTCTTCGCGATTTCTATCATTATTTGTGCCAAGACTAAGAGACACCCATGTAAATATTAGTGGCTTAGCAGAAGGTGACTCATCTGTTTTTCTTGCTGAATGTATATTAGAGGGAAAAAAGTACTGAGGAAGTTAGAGGCCTTGCCTCAGGGAAATCATATTAGGTTCTTGCTCCACTATAGACGACCTGGGCAAGCGCCCTGCTCTCTAGATTCCTGAAGATGGGACCCTCCTTTCCTCCTGGGGAAATCCAAGAGGGACAACACCCTCCAGGGTCCTGTGTCTGCAGAGCCTGGTAGCCGGCTTGCGAGACAGAGAGTCTCTTTGCCATGGCTACTTTAAAAAGCAGGAGTCAATCCAAGAACAAGATGAGAGGATCCATATGAAAACCCCCAACATGTTGTATTTAAATATCTTTTGAGAAAGCAAATACTTTTAGACTTCAGCATTCAAAAGAAGTAAAAATAGGTTTTGGAAAAAGTACTTGTTTGAAAAAAATTCCCTTAACATTTGAGTTTAAAGAAAAAAGGAAAGGAACTATCTGTATTTGTTTGATTTCCAATGCCAGCTTGTATTTATCAACAGATGGCTAGAAATCTTCTCTTAATATCCAGCTTTAGTTTACTCATGACTGGTTAAATTCCACTGCATTTTTGTGCACCTTATGTCCTTTCCCTTAAGAAGTCCATCTCCGGTTTACTGCTTCCATTTGCCAGGCAGTTGACCTGAGTCAGAGTGATCTTGTAAACACCCCCTTTGTTTCCCCAGTCATCTCAGTACCCTTTTTTGCTCCTATTTCAATTTAAACTGATTTTTCTTGAAGAACATATGTAAATTATCGACATAGATGAGCAAACTGATTGATGCACATTGCTCCGCCTGCTCAAGAAACGGAAAGCTTAAACAAGACTTGACTCTCAGCCTGTACACAGCACCTCCAAAGTTTCATTTCACAGAAGTTTACCAGCAGCAAAGCGTACGGCCCTCCATGGTGATGTTATTGGGCCTAAAAGTGGCAAACAGATTGTTTTGAGCACTGTATGTCGTAAGATTCAAATTCTGGGGGGCAAATTTGAAGCACCAGTAGCAGAGCTCAGTGGGTTTTCAGGAAACTTGGAAATCCAGGAAAGACAATTTTGTGCAGAGCTTGGCCTATATAACAAGAAAATGTGAGATTCTTTAGTCATCTGAGGTTAAAGCCAATGTGATCAGTCAGATAATTAGAAGGAAAGACATTTTGATTTCCTTCATGTCTGTGACAAAGAAAATAAGAGTTGCTTTCTTTCACTTGTCTCAGTGATTTTGATTTAATCTCTTTTTTTTGTGCAACTTAACGCAACTTCTTGATATTCTGATCCACAGAGGAAGATCCATGTGAATGTAAATCTATTGTGAAGTTCCAGGCCAAAGTAGAAGACCTCATAGATTCACTGCAGCAGAAACATATCCTTCTGAAGCTGTCTTTGTTCAGAACTCAGTGGGTCGGGTTGTGCTTTCAGGGGGGACCAGTGGGGAAGGTCTACACGTGGGGGAAGGGAGTTGGGCAGGTGTTCAGGAAGCTGGGAAAAAGGCATTTGGGTTATACGTGTCCATAACAAGAATCCCTGCACCAGAGTGCGCAGCTACTGCTCTGACACAGAATAAGTAGAACAAAACCAACAGAGCCAAAGTAGAATATGTCAAACCATTGCAAGATAGCAATGAGCTGCGGGCACCAAGACCTAGGTCAGTTTTTAGAAAGATGCTTAAATGCTGCCGCTGTGACGGCTGTGGAAGCATGGCTCATGCACGGGCTGCTGCTGCTGCTCCTGCAAGCTGCGGGTCCTGTGAAGCAGGCCAGAATGTGAGGGCTGAGAGCAGCGGTGGGTGACGCTGGCCTGTGAGCAGATGGCACCACTGGTGCACACGTGCAGCTGATTCACCCAGTCATTAAAACTCCATGGACTGGATTCTTTTTATCTGACAGGAAATGTCTACAAGGAGAACATCCGAGTAGGCTGCCTAAATTCCTCCACAGCACTGGAGGGGAAGAGGGTCTTCTAAAGCAAACCACCTCTGTATAGTCGAGGGTCTGGATAAACTCAGAGGGATAGGTCCAGTAGTCAGACGGACTGGTCCAATTTCTCCCAGCTCTCTAAACCTCAGTTGCGAGAGGCTGACTCTCATGTACCTGCTTGCTGCAAACATCTCCAGTGAGGCGAGTTGGATCCCATCCGAACTGAGTTTGTGGGACTGCATTTTGCCATGCTGGGTCCTGTCACATTGCAAAAAGAACATAAGTAAGTGATTGAAAGAGAAACAAGAAAGAAGTTGTCGATAAGATGCAAACGTCTCATGAGGAATTAGTGAAACCTTGGGGGGGGCTCACACAGGGCTAGGGACATTTTTCATTACTGACAATAAGGAGAGAATATAATTTTAAAAGCAATGTCCTAATTTATTCACACATTTCTGTGCTTTGCTATGGCAGTTGCACGGTATATTTTCTACTCTTTAACTCAAATTGAGTGAAATCCACGACTTAGGTTATGCGAAAGGTCAGAGTAAATCAGTAGTTCTCACCCAGTAGGTTGCCGCTCTCAGGCACATCATGAAAAGCAATTAGTGAAAAGAGCAGGAAATTGCAACGCACTATATAACTCTAAGAAAAGCACTCCGCTCCACTCTTCATGCAACCCATACTGCTCAAGGTCAGGGATTCTGTCAACCACTCAAAACACACCCCAATCATCCTCACATTTTTTACCCTTCCTTTTATAGCAAATTCATAGGTGCATGCGAGCGTGCGTGCCTGCATGAATATTTCTACCTTCAATAAATGTTCATCAACCTGGACAGTTCTGGAAATGCTGATGACAGCATTCCTCTGCTACCTGCTCCCAGCAAGGCAGCTCCATTCGTTACCTGTTCTGCAAGCCAGGGCAGGACTTGAGCAATGAATCACTAATGTGCACTGTCATTTTTTCCCCTTAACTTAACTTCCTCACTGGAAGCTGTGGCAAAAAGGATCGAAGCCCTGGAGAACAAGATCATCTAAGATCCCGAAGCAATATTATTTCCCTCCTTCCTAATGTAACAGAACTAGAACTCCTTCACTTACAAAGGAGGGCAGCTCAGCCACAGTGTTATGGCCAGCTTGTATTGTTTTAAAGAGTCTAGTCTACCTGCATTTGTTTAAAAGGGAAGAAGTATAACAGTAGAGCAGACATTGTGTAACGGGCAGAGCACCGTGTGACTGAGCGCTACACCATGCTAATGTTTGTTGCGTCATATAGAGTGCATATATTAAAAAAAAACTGGAAAGATTTGGTTTTGATTTAAAGCTTAATATATATATGTGTGTTAATAAGTACTTGACTACGAGTTCTGTGAATCCTCGCTGTGTTCTTCTGCATCTTTTGTTTCTATGCATGGGATAATTTAATTTAAAAGTCACAGTGACTTGAAATCAACTCAGATGCTGAGTGTAAAATGTCAAAGCCTCTGATCAGCTTATTATTGTAAGCATGACGCATTTGTTGGTAAGTAGGTGAAATATAGTAATGATCTCCGAGCGTGCGTTGCGGACAAGATAGGATAGGATGCTGCTGCTAGCTGGGTTTATCTATCGCTGCTGTACAATATAAAAAGGAAAAAAGCTCAGCTTTCCTAGCCAGCGAATGCTCTCACAATGTCTCAGTGAACTAGCGCCTGAGCTAGACCTGTTCTGGGAAAGCCCTGATAACGGGCAACGAGCCAGCGGCCGTGGCTCTGTGTAACCAAGGTGGTACTGTTACACCAGCCCCAGGAGATGAGCCCCCGCTCCTCACCTCTAGTCTCCACGTCCTCAGCTGAAGCTACAAAACGTCAGTAGCACCTAAACCGCAGGGAGCCGCCGCTGGAACTGCTGCCGATGGAAGCGGTGCCTTCACCTCTGCGGCGACCAGCGGCTCGCTCGCGCCTTCCTTACCCCACAACTCTAAGCACCTTCAGAGCCAGTAAGTTCATCTCAACACCTTTCAGACTCTTCTTCTGTTCCTGGATTCCTGGCACTGGCAGGACAAAAAACCCGGTGTGGGCTGGAGGCATCTAACGCTGCCTGTCTCCTATGGCTGTGGGCCGGCTGGGCGTGGAGCGGGGAGGCCACGTCTATTCAGGGCACGATGGCACGCCATTGAATGTGAGCACAAGGGGTTGGGTTTGGAGGGGGGGGATTTTTATTTTTTTGTATCAAAATATTTATACTTGAGACTATGTGAAAAGCTTTTCAGAATAACTTCGGCCTGTTCACAAATGTCACCACAGCAGATGTGTTTTGGGTGAATATTAAAAGTATGCTGAAAATATTAAAAGTGAATTTAACTTCTTTCTTTGTGTAAGCTTTGAGGTAGTTGCCTACATCACCACCTCTCTACAGTCTTGGTAGTGGGTAGGAAAGCCTCCATCTCATGACACAACCTTTTATTTCAATGGAAGAGAAGAAACAGTTCCATAGAGAAACTGAGACCCTTCTCTCAAAACAAAAAGCTTCTTTTATAACAAAAATCATTTATTGTGCTCTTGGACTTGCAGGAATGAGTCAACACATTTCCGAGCATTAGCTCAAGGACTGGAGTCAGTTCTTGATACCAAGACCTCACCCTCTCAGTCAAATCTTGTATACTGCAGATCCCAGAGTAACCCCTACCAGCTCTGATCTTCTAGGGATAAGTTTTCTGTTGTCTAATTTTACACATATAAAATCTAGACCTCTAAGCTTGAGCTTATTGTTTGTTTCTCAATAGAAATAGACACCACAGGGCACGCTTGTCAGGATTATCTAAGGTGCACCTCTTAGGGAGACAAAGCAGCACCTGAGCTTATTTCTCTTTATAGATCACCACTCCTTCAGACTTACCCAACTAACTTATAAACACCTCACACGGGGCAACTGAGTCTCCTCTACTGCCATCCAAGGGATCTTTTTTCCTGGTTATGTGGAAACACCTTTCATCTTAAAGAGAATATATTTATAATGGGGGAAGGAAAACCTCCACATTAAGCAGACGACAAGACGCTCCTGCACGCTCTGGTTGTCGAATTCTCTTTTTCTCAAGGACTATCCGCAGCTGAGCTCCTGATACAGTGCAGAATCTCACCTTGCTGTTGAATAACATTGGGATTCAGCACAGCATTGCAGCCAATTCCAGGAAAAAGCATTTGCAAGCCAGGATCCTGAATTCGTGCAGGCAAAAAGCATCATACAAACAAGCTATGGGAAGGACTGGTGAGGAAGCAAGTGAGTAGCAATCCAGGAGGTGGGTGTGAAAACAAGGAGGAACATACAGGGCTGTAATGGTTCATCTCCATGAGTCAGGAATAATGGCTGTGGATGAGAAGACCTGGAGGTCCAGTACTTGATTAAACAAACCTATGTGTCATCTTTTCACTGATGCTTAATGAGTTGTTGATCCTATTATCTCTCCCTGTTTGAAACCAGGATTCAAGTATAGCCCAGAAAACATCAAAGATGATGGAAATAAACAATTCTCACCATGGCCCCTACTGGCTTCGCTAGGTAATGGACTGGGCTCAAAAATCCTTCCAGCACCGTATGCCCAGGGATGAGTCAGAGGGTTTTTTTTTACCATGACAATGCCAGGAAAACAGATAACAGCAATTCCTGACCAAAGGAAAATTCAGGAAGCAACTGGGCTTTGAGAAATGCGGAGGGATCTGTGCAAACCACAGCTCAGGGGCTGGAAACCTCACTGCTTGTCAGGCTGCTCCCACCAGATGAGGTGGGGATGAAGCCATGGGTGTACCTGGGAGCCATCAGAAATGAGATGAGACTCTAGCTACGTTGAAATTGTTGTCTTGTGACACAAGGTTTCAAAGAAAATAGAACTTTCTGGCCAGTAAAGTGGCTGTTTCTGTCGTGTTCATACAGCCTAGTACTCATCTGGTCCTCAGGGAATACATGGTTTAATGCAATGTCCAGGTTCCCTGGCATATTTCTGGACTTCTTAATCTTTACTCTGTTTTTCTCCTTTTCCTGTTTCTCCTATGTCTCTTTAACCTAACAGCTGATCAGAGGCAATTCACTTCCATCTGATAAGATGATGACAGTATTATTTTTCTGGGTTTTTTTTTCCCAGCTATAATCAGTTTGGCAGTCATGGAGATGAGCTCCTGTAGTTAATTTTCTTATATGCCTATTTATTCTTTAAATGCCTTGAAAGTAAAATTTAATAGTCTCAGAAACTAAAAGATAGATTTGATTTTAATTCCTGTCATGTCACCCATGGAAACATCTACATGATCAGATATTACTGTTGTTCTTCGGCGGTTTAAGCTGTTTGGCTGACTTTCTCTGATAATGGGATAAATTCATGTAAAGTGAGGGCCGGATCTTCACCTCCACAGGAAACCGCATCCATTCAGCCTCCCTCGTCCATTGCCGGTGTAATCCAACGACTTCCATAACTGTCTTTGGGGAGCAAAACCATTCTCAGCCCTTTCTAGGGAGGCTGATCTAGGTAGGACCATGCGTGGGGGCTAGTGACCCAAACTGGGGTATGGATATGCCAAGCATTGCTCCTCCAAACCTCTGCAGGCCACCTTGAGGAAGGACCTAGAGGACACAGTGTCTTCCTAAATCACCAGCTCCCTTATTTCAGAGCAATACTCCTGGATGCTGCAAAGACGCGCCCCTACACGCAGACATAGCAGCTCTTGTTTTCAGTTTTTTGGCAAGCCTAGCGTTACACCTGTCTTTCCCTAGCTATCTTTCCATCCATCCGTCCAGCCACCCATCCATCCCATCAATGGGTCGAGTGGCAATCTTCGTATTTCTCTGTACTGCGGTCCTTACTCATTGCAAACCTCAATCCAAGCCAACCTTTTGGCATCACCAGACCTACTTCACACAGCAAAATCCTCCTCGAGGAACACAACGTAGGAGTGGGCGATAAATAACTTGCAGGTGTAAACAGAAAAGAACACTTTTGCGGTGCCCTGCAATGGCAGGAGGGCCAAGATATATTATCAGGCATAGAATTGTTTCTGTAACTAATATTTTGTTTTGTGTTACAGATAAAGCAGAACTAAACTAATTAACAATTATTTTTCCTCCCTTCTCTCCTGGCTTAAAACAACAAAAGAGCTCTTGCATCTCCAAAGTCAATTAGTCACTGGGCTAGAACATAGGCTTTTGACATTGTAATTAGACTTCATTAATGGATCGCCAAAGGCAGCAAGATGGAAACCTACTAGATGAGCCTCCCTTTGCATTTTCATTCAGCTAATTACATGCTTATCTTGGAAACAAAAGATGCTGCACACAACGAAAAAAAAAACACTTCTTTGTCCGAAATTGTGGAGCAGTGGGCTTATAGCGAAAGTCTCCCTGCTGGAGGTTGTAAAATCGTCCTTCTGCAGACATGGAAATTCTTTTCCCTCTCTTTGCTGCTGCATCCTACATATGACCAACGTTGCCACCAAGTCCCAAGTTCCTTTAGATCTTTTGGCGGAATAATTTATAAAATTCTGTCCTTTGGGTATGGAAAAAATCCTTGACCACTTTTTCCTCACCTCCCTGTGGGTGCTGAGCAGGCCCTTGAAAGACTGAGGCCCCCACTGCTCCCAAGGGCAGGAGGAAAGCTCTGTCTTCCAGCAGAGCTCTTTTGCCAACAAGATCCCACTGGGGAAGCAATTTTCTCATGCAGGTCATTGATATTATAACACAGGGCCATTAGTAATCAAATAAAAAAGTGCTTTCAATTAAACCGAGGGCTTCTAGCTTGGTAACATCTTTCAATAGCAATTTGTAACACTAATACAGTGTAATTGCTGCTAATGAATGGGTAGGTAGCAGACCAGTTATTATTATGATTTTTCTCCAAGCAACATCAGGCAGCGAAACCTGTCTCAGGCTGTATGAATTTACTGTTCTTTGTGAAAAGCAGCGAGCTTCCTCCCTCTTAGTCCTCTGAGGTAATTCAGTGAACAGACAGTTTAAGGTCCTGGTAAATTTATGTTGTGCAAATTATTATTTGTCGTTTTATGTTCAACTTGGGAAGAGTCTTCAACAAGCCAGAGTACGCTACCCTGCGTAATTCCTTTAATGATGAACTTGCTAAGGATCAGAGCTCTGGCCATAAATTGTAAGTGGCTTCATACTTCAGATAGTCGTTTGGACTTATTTATTTTTTAATCACCCATCATGGCTGGAACTGTTTTGCGAGTTTTACAGTTGTGGTACTTCACTGTTCTGTGGCCTCTTCCCACTATTATATACTGTGTAGATTAGACTAGAGGTAACTGCTCAGCATTTATTGTTATCTGTCCTCAGGTAGTGCTGTGTTCTTCGGTGGAGATCAGATTGCTATCACTCTCCTCTGGATGGAGAAAGGGAGCCCTAGGGATGCAGAGCAGGCAGCATCGTGAAGTGCTCGATGCATCGTGCAGGGCACTGTAGGGATGGGGAGGCAGGGAGAGTCCTTGCTCTCCAGGGCTACCCGAAGGCAGGTGAAGGACAAGGCGCACGGGCAGTTTCACAGCGAGGCAATGAGGGGCGTTACTTCCTACAGCTCTGAGCACACTCACACACCTCTGATTCTCCACCCCGGATGATGGAGACCTGTCCACAACCAACAGACTCTTGGCACAGCGATGGAGGGCTCCTGCCGAATTACCATGTACGAGCATCTCTGCAGGCAGCAAGGAACATGAATGGGTATTGCAGCGGTTGCGCTCGCATCGTGTGCCACGGCTCCCCGGAGCCTCAGGGACTGCTGTTAGACCTTTCAGAAAGGCAGAAAATTAATAAACCACCTACATGGGGGAAATCACTCCCTGACCTTTCACACAGTTAAACTTCAGAGTAATCACCTGACACTTCTGGTTTTTATCAGTGTACCCACAAATTAGCCACAGTGTCTCACCAACTAATAGGAAGAAAGTAATTACTGGTGCTACCGCTAGAGCTGGTAGCAAGGGCTACTCTGGGAAATAAAGGATTAATTTCAAATATATATGTAGGAGATCTTGATAGCAGCAGGTGTAAGGGGAAAAGAAAATTTAAGGTAGATATAAATGCGGGAAGAGAGATACAATAGCAGAAGTGAAAGTCTATTTGGAACTGAAGTGCAATCTTTTTAGCATATAGGACAGTGATGGAAACTTCTCAAAGCCAGAGGTCATTTTCTTTTAGTAATAACTGAACGAAGTGAGAAAGCTCACCGAGTCTGTAGTGACAGAAAGGTGTTTTTTCTTCATGTCTCCGGGCCTGTCCCTAAAATCAGAACTGGGGGGAGGGAGGGGTGAGATCGGGCTGGCATAAGCCAACAGAACTCCATCTGCTTAACACCGACCGTCCGAGATGACACGTTGTAGAAAACCCCCATGTGCTGTGCTGGGATGGGGTGCAAGGGCAGGTAGGAATTTGGCTGAAACAGGATCCAGCCTGTGTCTTCCTGGTCACCAGGGTGTACCAAGGGGCCTGGGATGCTTCTCCTCTCCCCACGCTGGCCCCTCAGCATGGCTAGGCTCGGAGAGCTGCGTCCTCTTCCAGACAGGCAGCGGGGGCTTTGAGAGCACGTCTGGGTCACAGCCTCACACTCTATAGGATCATACTGGGCCACGTTTTTTAACCGAGACCTCCAGTTTCTCCATATCCCCAGCCTATTCTGGAAAGCCTCAGAACACCAGATGCTGAGAAAATAGGGAGATAGCTGGCTGGGTGTGTAAAGGGGAGCGTGATGGATGTGGGACAGAAAGGAGCATTGCTTTAAAAGGCATGCGGCTTCCTGGCCTGGATGAGGCTGGCTGCCTCGGAGCATGAATAAAAGAAAAGAAAAAGCTGTGTTCGTACTTTTCAGGTAAGTTTTCCTGAGCAGAGGACATTTGGGACAACAGCTACAGCAGAGAGGGGCAAACCCCCCCCCCCCAGCAGAGCAGCTGGTGGGCTCAGCGGCCCCCACGCCACGTGCGTGCGGTCAGATGCAGACCTGCCCTGCAGGAAACCTGGCTCCGGGCGACCACCCACAGCCTTGGCCGTGTGCTGAATGAAGAAACAGCTCTGGACGGGCGAGACACAGAGCAGGAGTCAGGTTGGCTTTTCTGACAGTGTGTTGCACCACAGGGTGGACCCAGAGGTGGGGAGGGACTGGGCGCAGCCATTGCCCAGTGCCTTGTGAAATGAACTGGGAGCATGGGGACCCCATCCCTCCCGTCTCCCCATGTTACACCCTGGCACGTTCAGTGGAGGCTCACACAACGCAGACCCCCTGGCGTGCGGGAGCATCCCTGCCACCATGTACATCCCTGGGCACCCAGAGGAGCCCAATGCTTGTGCTGGGCTCTGCTCATAGGGCACATCCCTTGCCCCACACCGCACTGGATGGAGCCTGCTAGGGAACCTGTGGTGGTGACTTGGCTTTGGGGAAGCCCTGCACCGTGGCAAGAAACACAAAACCCCACAATCCTTTTGGAGGCAGCAGGATTAGGCCAGCAGGGTGTCCCTGGGACACCCTCTCAAGGGTGCCCTTCGCAGCAGCAGGTGAAGGTGAGGTGGGGGGAGCAGCGTCAGCAATGCAAAAGCTGCTTTTCAGGAGAGCAAGGGGGCTGTAAGCCAGGCTTTCCATCTCCCTCACACAGTGCCGGGATGCTCAATCCTTGCAATATGTCACCGTGGTCACTAGATGTCCCCATCTGAATACAAATGACAACGTGCCGCCCCCAAACCAGACCTACACCCCCACACCACTACCCAGTTGTTCTCCTTGACACTGACAGTAATTAAAGATAACACCACTTAGCCTTCTGTCATTTGCACTGAATCAGTAATGTTTGATTTGTTTAACCTTTGCATCAAAAAAAGGTAAACAAACAACCAAGCACCTCTGCCGGGTGTGCGGCGCTGATCGGGGAATCAGCGGCGGCTGCGGGTAGCAGGGGGCTACAGGAAGGTTGCACCGAGGCCGTGCTTACTCCTTGGCCCCAGTTTGATGCACCCGGTTCGTATCTTGCATCCTCTGTGCACCACCGGGCCGGTAGGACTCTTCCCCTGTGCTGCCTCTCGGCCCTGTTCTTGGAGGGAACAGGAAGGAAAAGACGCTGGTTCTTTCCCGAAATGGTGCTGAGCCGAGCCAGAATGGCAATAGCGAGCGCTCCCATCTCACTTTTTGTGTTGGGAGCATTAATTAACCCTGAGGTTGAGCAGAGTGGTCCGATTGCCTCCCGGTAGCCTGAGGTGAGGGAAGGGAAGGCACAGAAGCGATGTGAACTCCCCGGGTCCAGGGAGTGACGTTGGAGGTCGGAAACAAGGACGGCCAAACCAAACAGCATGAGCTGGCCACGAGTAAAGGATGGATGTGAGCTTTTCAGTTATCAGAGGTTCAGGAGAGGGCGTTCATGGCAGGGAACACTTGAAGTGTTTGGAGATGAACTGGACACAGCCTTGAGCAACCTGCTCTGTGTTTGCCCTGCTCTGAGCAAAGTGCAGAACCAGGGACCGCCAGATGTCCCCTCCCACTCATACCACTCTGTCCTGACATCCCTGCTCCAGACTCTTTCCTGGCCCCTGTTGGTACAAGCCTGTAGCTTGGCTGCCGCTGTCTGGATCCTGACGTTACCCAGCTGGCTGTCACCACGCTGCACCACTGCACAGAAGTCCTCGCAAGAAGATTAATGGCATTACAGCATCCTCTGCAACCACTCTGTCCTGACCTAAGGCCTGCGCCAGCAGGCTTTTGGTCCCAAACCGGCTTCTCTACCATCAGACTTCAGGAGGGCTCAGAAAGCTGTGACCTCCTCTCATATCTCCCTGTCTGCATCCCTTGACGCAGTGCATGAACAAGACCTCATGGAAAGGCGTTGGATGCCTTGTTGCACAGGCTGTTTCCTCCACAGGGGCAACCTCCATCCTTGATCTTATACCGAGGACAGCCAGAACATTTTCTCCCACGGTGGGCTGGTTCCCAGACAAGGATGGCGATGAAGGAAGCTGGGCCGTTCCTCTGGCCGAAGCCGGCTGTGGGCAGTCCTTGTGGCAGCACTAAGCTCTCCCCTGCTGCCCGCACTCCTTTTTCCAACTCCTCTGTCTTGTTTCACCTGGCTGCTTATCTCAGACTTAATATTTCCAGGTCATTTAAGCTGCTTTATTTCCTTAAGGAGAGGCAAGTGGAGACTCTAACTGGAGTTGATAAATCCTTAGACTTTGACCTCAACATTTATCTGCTTAGGCCGATGCTTTCCATTTCTCCAGGCTGTGCAGAGGAGGACAAGTAGCTCCATTTCCCTTGGAGACAGGTTTTCATTTAATGGCAGAGGGTGCCTCCATGGCAGACCTCCCCACCTCCTCTTGCAGAGTGCCCTCCTTGGGGATGCTGATCTTTACGCTCAGGGTTTATTCAGCCTGGGATCAGCCATTCCCTCTTCAGTGGCCTGATTTTGTTATGCCAGCACACAAACGTCCCACAGGGATGATGTTGTTTTTTCTCTCTCAAAAGAGAGATCAGAGAACTGATTGGACTGTGTGACAGGGCTGATCCCATAATACATCCAGGAACTGCAAGGCATCGTCTCCCACATCACAGGAAAATGGCCCATGGCCAAAGGAAGAAAAAAAAAAGCAAAAAAAACCTCTAATAGCAGGCCATTATCTCATGACAATGTCTCTGTTAACACACGCTAACCCTTCCGATGTGCTTAGAAATCTGAGAAATTAAATGAAAGGTGCTGTCGCTAAGGAGTTTATATTTAGTGTTTCTGTCCAAGTGGAGAAATGGGAAGTGGAATTTGAGACAGCAGTCCTGCAGGCTTAAGGAAATAGATTGAAAAATGCATTTGGAGTGCGGAAACAGCATAAAACATGTTGCAGTTTGGCTCATTTGGGATTCCAGTCATACGGGCAGCAACACTGTGGAGGATTTAGCTTGCCAATCAACATCTTATTTATTTCCTCTGAACAGGATATCTTTATTCTGTGGCCGTCTCTGCCTCCAACATCTATGGAGATTGCAAAATCAAGCGGCTTGGCTCATTTTTTTTTTGTTGATTTGTTTTGTCCAGAGCAGCATGAGAAGTAGGAAAATATCAATACTAAGGAGAGAGCTCCTTGGCACCGTGGGGTGGATGCAGACTCATTCACCTCCAGGTCACCCAGCTGTGTCTGGCTCAGATACAGGGATTACACGGTGGTGAGGCTCGAGCTCAGCTTGACAGGGATCATCTGCTTGGTCTTGGGTAGAAATACCTGCCTTAGGCTGGGGTGGATGAGGAGAGGAGCAAAGCGATTTAGAGAAGGACAAAGACAGACTGGAAAAGAAAATCCAGCTTTCCTGCCTCGCATACTCTCGCCGCCTGAAGCAGGGTCCCAGGTGCGCACGGTTCACGTCTGGTGGCCTGTGCGACACGAGTAAGGCCCAGAGCTCAAGCGGGGAGCAGTTCTCAGCTGCCGGCACCGGAGGCACAAACCCCGGCAAAAGGCTGGACCCAGAGCCTGCGGGGTCCTGTCCAAAGCCCAGCCTCTCCCCAGCAGGGAATGCGGTACCCAAGGCAATGCAATGGAGCCACTGCCCCCAGGGTTTCCAGCCTCTCTGGGCTGCAGCAAGAGCGTCCCTTCACTCCCCTCCAGGACCTCTTGGATGGCTTCAGCTTCATGGGGCATCCTCATGGTCTTCCCGGATCCCTGGAGCTCCCAGAAGTCAGAGGGGGTCCTGCTCTTTTGTAAACGCGAGGGCTGCCCTGGCAGCCAGGGGACAGGTATTGTTTCGGGGGGGGGAAACAAACCAGAACAAACTACTTGAAACAGAAACAACTGTTTGAGGTTAGCTCTTGTTTTGGTTTGGTTTTTTTTTTTTTGAAGCTTCTCCAGAACTCCCAGGGTGGAAGAAAGCGTTTAAATTCTCATTTTCATTCTGCTCAAGAAAAAAACCTTTTCCTGCAGTTGTTCCCTCTAAAAAAGAATCTGATTTTTTTCCACTAACCCCCCCGAATCAAATAAAGAAAAAGGGTCATTTAAATGAAAGCCAGTGCTCAGAAGGATTAATACATTAAATTAGATGTAGTGATATAAAACCACGCTGGAACCATTTCTTCAATGAATTATTTAGATAAGAGACCTTCCTATTAAAAATGAATTTTTGCCATTGTTTTTCCCTGAAAATATTTGAACTCTACTAAAAAAGAAACAACTTTCCAAAAAGAGCCATCAGAAAATATCTCTGGATTCAAGTTAATATAACATTATGTTTGGTTTGGGATTTTAGAACTGGAAAAACAGACTTTTTTGCAGACAAAAATACAGTAGCTGCAAGGCAGTGGGGAGGAGGGCCACACACCAAAACATTTAAGCAAAAAATGTTTTTTGCATAAAAAATAATATCAAGATTCACAGATTAAGTTAGAAAGAAACAGTATCATTTCAGTGTGTTGAAACACAGCCAACTGTCATTTTTTGGGAGGTTGTTTTGGGGTTGGGTCCTCCCCCCAAGTTTCATGTTCCTCCCACTTAAAAAAAAATAAATGCAGTATACCAAAATAACGTCCCTCACTTAAACCACTTCTAACAACAGGTTTTCCTACCTCATTTTCTGCAGGGAAGGTGTTGGTTTCCTGAGGAGCTCTGCGATGGCCCAAGCGTCTCGGTGGTGAGCAGACCTCAGCCTTCTACCCCTCCGGGCAACCAGCCTGCTCCCAGCTCAGCTGGGGTCAAGGTTTCTCACAGAGCCTAGCGGACAGCTCTTTACAAAGACTAGCACCATGAATTTCTACTAAATTAAATTACTAAATGCTGCAGGACCTCTGAAATGCTGGTTATCTTCAACTCTCCACATTCCTTCATCGTTTCGGTTCATCGCATTGCAGCTTCAGGCGGCGCCACCTCCGCTTTCGCGCTGCTCTGCAGCTGGCCCCGAGAGATCTCGCCCACCGCGGCACCCCCGTCCTCACGTCTGGAAGGCCGAGAGGCACAAGCAGGCACAAGGCTCGACAGCATCACTTACGGGTAGAGCTGACAGTAAAAGCCCAGGTCCCAGCTGTGAGCGTGAGCTCATCTGGAGCAGGCTGAGCGCCTACACTGGTGCATCAGCCCCCCCGGACCCAACGGAGTTCGGGTGCTGATGAACTGGGTGCTGCCCTCTGACAGGCAGAGAGGTGCCGTGTCTGAAGAACTCGCAGCCTGACTGATAAAAGACACCTGTGTGGTGAAAGGGCCACGGGGCAGAAGGACGGCAGACCTGACGCAGACTTGCCTTGCTAAGAAGGAATGGCCCACAAAGCTACTTTACGCCTCAGGGCAGCACCAAAGCCTCCCCAGGAGAAGCTTCTGAAGGAAAAAAATGTTCTGTGGGTGAACGTTCAGAGGGTGAAAGTCAGCACAGGGCACATCACGGTTAAAACCTAA
Source organism: Phalacrocorax carbo (assembly GCF_963921805.1). Taxonomy (NCBI): domain Eukaryota; kingdom Metazoa; phylum Chordata; class Aves; order Suliformes; family Phalacrocoracidae; genus Phalacrocorax; species Phalacrocorax carbo. The sequence continues at coordinate 6,165,747 of NC_087534.1, read as the reverse complement.
AGTCTAGAGATGTTGCCTAGCAAAGCTAGTGTCTAGGCTTCAGAGGAACTGGTGTGACCCAGAGGCTCATTCATCGCCTCTGCATGGGAGTCGGTCCCACCCAGAACGGATACTTTTTCTTTCTTTTCTTTCACTCATTTGTTTCATCCTTCAGGGGAAAAAAAAAAAAAAAAAAACAAGATAAAACATCAGTCCCTTTTTAGCGTGGGGCAGAAGGGAAGGAATCCTATTGATAATAACAAGTGCTGATGAAGAGGAAGCACATCTGCAGAGGATACTTTCCAATAGATTATTGTCTGCTGGGTGTCGCCGGCCCATTTCCTCCCATCTGAATTCTGCTGGTGGAAGCACTCCCGAGAGACACAGCTTCACATCTGTACACAACACCAGAGCTTAGAAGAAATGTGAATCCTGGCTTTCAAATGCCAGTAATGAGAGGAGAGCGGGGGAGTAAGAATTGCTTCTTTTATTAATCAAATTCCCCCCTCCCATCTGCACCGCCTGCCATCATCCATTCTGGAGAGCATCATCTAAGCACGAAGGCATGCCTGCCTCGCTGCTTGTGAAGTCTATTGGTAGAGTAGCCTCAGGTACCAGGTACTCAATTTGACAGTGCTACCACTGCCAGGGCTCTGGCAGCTAATGGAGGACTTTGTTTAGCTGCCTGGAGGGGTGATCCATCACACAGAGTTCAGGCCTGACTGCAGATGGAGGACGCCTGGCTCACGAGAGTGATAGCAATCAGGGTACCTAGGGTAAGGACAAGGAAAGAGAAGCATTCATACTCATCCGTTTAATCATCAGCGATTCCTAACCCATCACTCCTCAGCACCAAAGCGCTGCGATGCCTGAGGGGAGAACGCAGCCTAGGGCAGAAGCAGACTCGCAAAGAGGAAGCTGTCAGGAAATACAAGGGAAGAGCAAATCGTCAAGGCACAGGCAAGGTCAGAAATCAAAGATCTCCTAATGCTTCCTAGCAGAGGAGGAAACCCAGCTTCAATTTATTGCAAGGGAAATGGATAAAACGAGGATGTCTTTGCAGGGGAAAATCATAGGAGCTGGGTCTCAGCCAGGTCTCCAGCGGCGCTTCTCTTGCGACGGGCGGCTGACCAGGGATCGGTCATTCCCGGGGGCTCAGACAAGCAATACAGCCATTAATTCCACACGGGGTACAGCTGCCCACCTGGGACCAGTAAGAACCAGTTTCGAATTTTCAAATTCTTGTCATAGCCAGTGTCACTGAGAAGGCATGGGGCTGGGAGTCCGGCGTCAGCACCTCTGGCCCAGGCCTCCATGCACTGCTGGCCCACTGAGCCCTGAGCACAAGGCAAGGGCAGGAGCGGGGGTCCAGGCTGTTCCAGCACGATGCCTCTGCTGACAAGCACTAACCAAAATCATGTCAGCACCGAAGTGGAGGTGTTTCCTCCAGACTGCAGCTCAGGCTCTCAGCACAGCTGTTTTGCTGCCGTGGGCTGCTCTTACTGTAACCGCCTGCGTCTGCAGACGGTGCTGTCTCCCCAGTGACCGGGATAAGTGACATGTGGGACATGGGGCAGTGTCCACCTGCAACACCCCTGGTGACCTGAGGCCGTCAGCTCATTTCACCGTGTCAGCGCTGGCCAGCACCAGCTGCTGCTCGCTCCTGGACTGACAGGCCTCGTGATTCCAACCCTTTTTATTTTTTCCTTCTTTTTTTTTTTTTTTTTTTTTTTTGAGATTTCTTTGACAAGCCACTGAGCTCAGCTGCAAAGCATCAGCTTCTCCCTGGCCTACCAGGGATATAATTTACACCCTCAGAAGTGAAGCAGCTGTGAGATGATCCACGTATCAGAATGGGGATATCTCCACTGCAGAGTGGCAGCAGGAGCAGAATACCCGTGGCTGACGCCAGGAACACCCACGGTCCAGGGGTGGGAGAACCAGCAAGAGAGCACTGCTGCTGCAGCTTTTTGCTCTCTCCCCAGTGCTCCTCTTTCGGGGTCCAACAGCTCCTGGGAACTGAGTTTAGGGTTCATGTACATCACGGCATCTTGCAGCCACTGGTACAGGCCTGTGGAAACCCCTGGTGCTGGCCAGGTACGCTGGAAGGCTGATCTGAGCATCAGCCTGACTGACAGAGCTCCCATTCAGGGCACTGTGCCATGGTGGTATCAGGCCTGAGAAATTGTACCTGAGCACTAGTCCATGCTGCAAAACTCCAAAGAGCGCAGGTCCTGCTTGTTCTTGGAGGGTGGAGATGCTGGAAAGACCCAGATCTGCATTAGATATGATTCAAATCGCTTGCAAGAGCTGACTCTTGTGAAAAGTATGAGGAAAATCGGGTCAGGAAAAGGGGGTTAGTCCTGCTTTTGCAGGTAAAAAACCTTCAATGCAAAGGGTAAATGACTCACCCTACATCACCACACGCCTCTTCAGCAGAGCAGTCTCTCCAACATACTGCAAGACCCTCTTCAGACTGGGGCGCTTTCTGATACATGCACTCTATTATTCTAGACAAAGCCATTTCCAACTTGACTTGAGGATAAAAGGATTTGTGTAACTTTCTGTGGCCCTGTTTACCAGCAAGAACGTGTGATTTCCATTAGCATCAGCAGAAGTGATGAACCTGCACCTGTGAGGGGGAAAAAAAAGGAAACGCACGCCCCAAAATAAAAGTGACACCATGTAAAGCATAATACATTTGAAGCTTTTCATCAATCCCATTAAGGAGAAGTGGTATCTGCACTCCTGCAGTCAAAATCCTACCTGCAACACTGCCAGTCTGGCTTAGACGAGCTTGTTCCTCCTTGAAGCCTTTTTCAGATATAAAGATTGCCTTGTGCTGAGGTGATATTGAACTGATTCCAAACAAATTTTAGGATGTTTCAGGCATTAAAGTTCTTCACGAAGGTCACCGGTTATATGGTACAAGCGGCTCCTTTTCAATCTACCCTTTAGTTTCAATTTACAGTTCTGCAGAGAAACAGAGTGCTGATTCCTGGTTTCAAGAGAAAATAAAACAAACTCGTGGGGAGCATGGGCAGAAGTCTTTGAATTTGATTGCAGCAACTCCTTTGCAGTAGCTGGACCTTTGATCTTGTGTCTAAAAGCACGTTCTTTGCTGGTATGAGATTAAAGAAAAGTGCAAAACCAAAGAAACGTCGCCGCCTTTGGGTCTCCTTGGTGTAGAGCCGTCAGCCTGCTCGCTTACCTCTGGGCACGTGGCAGGCCACCAAGGGGCCTTGTGAAATCCAGGGGGGAAGACAGGGAGGGCGCAGGGGGAAAGTCAGAGACTGCCGGTACGGAGGCGGACTCTTGTGCGCGGTAATGCAAAAAAGGTCATGCCTCTGACTCTTTTCATGGGCTGCTGAGGAGAGAAATGTGACAGCGAATGATCGGCGGTACGAGCCTGCAGAAAGCGGGGGCAGAGCTCTGCAGGTAGGGCTGCTGGGAGTCTCCTGGAGGACAATGTGGTGAGGCACCCGAATGATGGAAGAGTGTTAATGAGACAGATGTGCAAGAGAGGAAAATGGTAGTGGTGCTTTGACCATGATGGTCTAAGGATTCCATGGAGACATGGTGTGCAGGGAGAGGTAATAGCTTCTATTAGAACAATTGGTATCATTGAGGGGAAAAAATGACTAGCTTTTGAGCACCCGGTCATTGCAGAGCTAGGAAAAGGAAATTGGGGTGAAGTATTACAAAAAATACATGGAGAGAGAACCTGACATACGCATTTGTATAGCTGATGGGCTGGGTGGTAGATCTGTTGTCTGATGCTCTTTTGGGGCATTTCCATTCATGCTGGCAGGGTGTAAAATGTTTCTGAATCAGAGTGGAATGACTCACATTTCCCTTGTTCTCATGTTTACTTATGTAAATGATAACAGTAAGCTCAGGACAGATGGAGCTGGATCCTCCTTGCTCTCACACAATGTACATTTTTCCTTCAGTAGCCAGGACTACTGCTATGCGTTGTTATGTACTGCAGTCAGAGATACATTGGTGCAGTGAGCCGTACAGGAGATGTATAGACAGTAGGAATCAAACCAAATATCCTCAGGGTGAGAGCCAGTGTTCTCTATTTATGGGGAAACAGGAAATTCACTTATTCGAAAACAGCAGGTTAGAGGCAATTTTCATTGCCAGGGGCAGCTACTAGAGGGAGACATTGCCACACTCGCTAAGCCGGGGCTGCCTAATTCGTGGCAACATGCCCGTAATATCGCTCAAATAATGAGCAAAATGAATGCATTAGTATCAAACCTAACTGAAGAGGACCATTGACCCAACTGAATCACCAGCAGTCCCTGGTATCGTCACATCTGCTTCCACCTGCAGGTGGTCCCCCACTACCTCCACTGCTCTAGAGGCCACGGATTGTTCTGGGGAGCCTGAATAGCTTGTCATTTTTCCAATGTTAAAAACCCAACCTTTCTCTTCTGCTGTCATTTTTGCCCCTGTTTAAGGAAGGTCCCTCCCCATATGATGCATTCCTTCAGCAGAGGGGACTCTGCGGTTGTTTGTTGGCTTCCCCTGTGATCTCCAGGGTCTTCTGCTTTCCAACTCACCAGCCTGTTTGCACACTGAATTGTTCCTTTTATTTCTGAAAAGGGCTGATGACCTCTCTTAGTAGAGCATCTTGGAAGTGTCGCTTGTCTGCAGGTTATTTAGCATTTCAATGCCAGCACACAGTGTAAAGCAGCACCAGTACTCTTTTATTCACTAGCAGTCCTTAAGTCAACTTGATTTGTTTCGAGGGCTTTTTTTTTTTTTTTAATTTAGATTATATTAAAAACTAACACGAGAAATTTTAACTTATTATTTATCCTTTGATAAAGACGAATAAAGTAAGATAAAACGTTACCGGAATTTTTCACAAAACAATGCCACAACTGCAGAGTGGATTTCCTTCTTTTCTGACCACTGATGGCTGGGTTTAGGTGCCAGCAGAAACTGTTTGTCCTCTCTTCATTAGGACAGAAAGCAAGCGCAAATACGATGGAAATACTTGAGACTTGAAAGCAGAAGCAGACAATTCTGTCCACCTCACTTGTCTTTAGAGAAAGCAGGAGCCATGAATCAGAGGGAAATTGCTTTAATCTTGCTATATATTAATAATACTCAATTTCATTTATTGTGAGCAAGAGGAATACAGACCCCCCCTGCTCCTGCTACGTTCATAATTTATCCCCAGCCAATTAACTCCTGCTGATGCAGAATTAATAAACTATTATATTATTGATGCCAAAAAGTGGGCATGGCATTCTCTGTCTTTCTGACAGTGTTGTGAAAAGTTATGTGCATGATTGCAAGAGCAAGGAGAATTTTCCACACTTCCTTTTGAGCGAAGCTGTGGGAGGCGATGCCCTGTGGGAACCATGCCTCAGTTCTCAGCCCACTACTAACGCTGTGGCCACCCTCACCTGGCTTTGCTCAAAATGCTGAAACCTATCCACGTCCCTCAAAGTTTCCAGGGGCAATGGTATTGCTGAGGCCAATTAACGAGGTCAAATGGTGGATTTTCCATGTTTGCCTCATGACTAAGATGCACAGCCACTTTAGATATTAAAAATAATTAAAGGTAGCAATTAAGTTCAGGATAGGATTCATCTCACTTAGCTAGAAGTCAGTGAAGTGTGCTGCTACGGCTCAAATCGACCCTGCAGACTCCTTTCAAAGTCAGTGAAGAGAGAAAGGCACCATGAGGAGCAATTCTTCTAACCAGTGTAGACACCTATTTCAAGAAGAGGTGAAACGCACCCCAGGCAGCCCTGACTCCGCCAGCTGGAACCGCAGGCGAGAGGCCTGCGCTGCCAGCACCCGCACGGAATGGGAGAAAGCCCCTTGCTGTGCAATCCCGGTACTTTCAGAAGGTCACCCATGCCACCTTCTCCTGAGGTGGGTGAGGTGTGGAAGTGAAAAGGGGACTGCATGACTAGCTTATCCTGGTGCCAACCTTTTAGACAGCCAGGGTTTGGGCAGGTGAGCCTCAGGACCTCGGTGATGTGGGGAGGCAGCCTGTGACTATGGTGATGAGGTGCTTAGTGATCCCAAGATGCCTTTTGTAAAATACCGCAGCCATCTGGTCCCAGGTGGCATCTTCAATTCCCTTCCTACCTAATGACCTGCACAATGAACCCACCCATTACCAAGAGACCGCTGATGGGAGCTGGCTCTCTTCTAAGTGCTACAATCGTTTATGCTGCTTGTGCAATACAAAAGGATTTTTAGTGCAGTAAATGTAAGTTATTCCCACAAAAAAAGCCACTCTGCAGTGTCATGACGATGAACAGCTTTTATATTGCCTCAGATCCATACCTCCCCTGCCCTCGTAGGAAGCTCTAAAGCGGTGGGTAGTGTTGGACAAAGCCATGGCTCTGCCAAGCAGGTCCTTGTTTGGAAATTTGGGTTTGTTCAAACCTAACCTATTTGAGGGAATATATCTTTTCTGTAAGCAAACATTTCTTTGACCTACAACACCTCTTTTGTTTTGGCCAGAAACAGTAAACGGGGCCTGACTGCCCCATAATCAAGGACAGGGCTGTTTTCTTTTTGGCTATGACGGAGGTCAAAAGGCTAAAGGCTCCCTAGGGCCTCTTCAGTGTCTGCACTGGAACCTCTGGCTTCTGTGGTCCAGGCAAATGCCCTTGCTGCCAGCCCGTCACCTACTCTGGATGAGTGACCTTGCTGCTGCATTTCTGTCGGAGCTTCTCCATTGCTATAACTGAGCCTTGCAGCAGAGACTGTCCCTGCTGAACACCCAAACTCTTACTGTCTCTTCCCAGACACAATTCTCAACTTTTCTGGTCTCTCAAGGGGGAAAAGTAAAGCCCATAAAACAAATAACTCACTATCTAGCCAACCAAGCAACTCGCCCCACCTCCCCAAATATTTTTGTTTCAGTGCAACATGAAATAGAGAAACAAATGTTGAAATATTTGTTTAGTTTCTGCAGTGATAAATTCCTCCCTGCTCTGCAGTGGGCTCAAGGCTCAATATCTGGCTCATGTAAAGTTTTATTTAAAAACTGAAAAGTCCATGTAAACAAAGTTGAAGTGCTATTGCTTCTAAAGACAGCTCTGGGCTTTTCTCTATGGTAACCTCGCAGAAGGTAATTAGGGAGCCATAGCAACAGCTACACCTCCTAGCATACTGTCTGCTCTCTCTCAAATACTGTGCAAGCTCCAAAACATACAGGCAAGCATCCTGGGGATGCCAGACTGGTTTACATTATGTAAGAGGCAATTGATGTTTCCCAACATCACTTGGGGCTTTGTTTTTGGCAATGTTCTGTTTATTTCTGCTTCAGTGTGTGAACAGGAGACGCTGGCCAAAAGCTGTAATCATGTGTCCCTGCCTTATGTGGGAAGCCAGGCATGCCGTGTGTCTGTCCATGCTGTGCTTGGATCCATGTCCTGCAGCCATCGCTGCAGTGGGGGTGATGCTCTACAGCTGGGGCGAGATCATGGCCTCAGTGTTCAGCCCTCCCCAGATTTGAGCTGTGTGCTTTGGAGCTCTCGGGATTTTGCGCCATTGCTGATCTAGGTTATATGGCCTTTGGAGTTATTTCATTTGTATTCTATGTCCTATTGTTCCCTGGTGAGTATCTGCAGCACTGGTACCCGCTCCTCCCCAGTGGGCCCCTCTTGTCCCTGTATAAAACAGGAGCTCTGAGAAGCCCAAAAATGCTGTTTGGCAAAAATCCCCGAGCAGGCGTGGAAAAGCAGGGAGGCTTTGTGCTAGTTGTGACATCCAAACACCCGGAAGAGTGATCTTCCCCGGCTCGCCACAGGTGCCCTCCTCGTTGTAAATGGGCCAACACTGCTCTGCTTACAAAATTCTTACAAAGACATTCAAAAGCTCTTTTGTTACAAGAGGGCAGAAAAAAATGTCCTGACAAGGTGACAGTTTCCATCCCTCTTACAGAGCGGCTCCATGTAAACTGCGATGGAGAGTGGAATATTGCAAGTAAGGTAAGTTTGACCATATAAATTGGGCATTGCCCCCCTCTCAGGTGCACAGGACACAAGGCACAGGTGTCCTAAATAAACCTTAGACTTCGCGTTCTCCTGGGCATACAACCGTGCCAGCGCTCCTGCTTTCTTTGCTTTGAACAAGCCCATGGAAAGCATGGCCTGCCAGACTATAACTTCTGAATTAGGATGGACAGTGGGCCTGGGAGGTCCCAAAAGAGAGGTCTTCAGAGGGGTGATTCTTCTGAAATAGGATGCTCTTGCAGAAGCACAATGTGCTGGTAATAAATGAAAGAGGCAGAGATGGCAAAGCCCTTTGAGACACAGAGTGGGACTCGGGGGCCTGGGATTCACATCACTCATTTTCCCCCGATCTACTGTTCTCAGGTTGCTTCTTGTGCCTCTTGCCTTCATTTCCCATGCCTGTAAAAAGAGACTTCCTTTGTAACACAAACCAAAGCCCAGTGGCAGGACAGCAGCTGCCAGAGCTGTTACTAGCAGCATGCACATTCAGCCTAGAAAGGCAGCGCATCTTCCAGCAGCTGCCCACCGTCTTTAATTCAGTGGCCATCTTCCACCTCTGCAATGAAACTTTTGCTCACCCGGATGAGGACGGAGCTCAGGGTGTTTGCTCTTCACTGGCGAAGCTGCTGTGGTGTTTTAGAGACAGTCACTTCTTGGTGCTGCCATATGAGGTTCAATGACGAGGCACTGGGGGCCACAGGGGAAGCAAACGCCCTGTCCACCTTCCACGTACCACTTGTGCCTCTTCCCAGACACCGAGGACAGCAGCAGCAATTTCTGCTGAAAAGAAGGATGATGTGGAGTGGTTTTAAGCCTATCCACCCACTTAAGCAAGGTATTTAGACGCAACAGGTCCCTGGTTTGGAGCTGACAGGCGTTTAGTCTATGAAGACATGAAAGCTGTAATTTCCCATAATGAATAGCAACTGCTTATTAGCTGATCTCTCCTTTCCTAATTTTGTTTTATGTGCGATCTTGGCAGAAGTGCAGCCGTTCAGCTGCAGGTGGGAGATAGGAAATAAACTTAAATATGCAGGAAGAAAGAAAGAGTTTATCAGAAAAATGCAGTAAGAGAAATTTTTAAAAATTGCAGAAAGGGATCAGGGAAGGTGGGCTCAGGAAACATTTTCCGCCCTGGATCAACATTTCGGTCTGACTCACCTGCAGGTGGGAGCACAGTGGTTTTGGTCCCCTCTCTACAGCAACTTGTACCCGATACTGCTGAATGCGGCTCTTCAACATCAGGACTGGACGCACCATTTTAATTTCTCCTCCTCAGGAGGCTGTTAAAAAAATACAGTTGTTTCAGTTCAAGGGCCTAAGTGGCACCCAGTGAATCGCTCAGCGGTTCTTCCAAGAAGAGGGCATGGCAAAGGCTTCTCTGCCTGCCTGTTTTTGCTGTCTGATTTCTATTTCCGATATCTCTGAGCCTCACCTACAGCTCTGTTTCCCTGAATGATCCCATAAATGAACACAATTTGAGTGTTTTGTGACCTCTATCTTGTTGGAAGGAATGGGTCTTTTTATCTCCCAAGAGCCTACCAGGTCACAGGACTGTAATTACCACCGAATGATCCCGACGGGAGTGAGACAGGTGGGTCTGAAGATAAAGGACAAGCAGCCACACCATAGTCATCACAACCACTAAAGCCTAACTAGGACTCTGGGGCTGTCTCTGTGGGAAGGCTGGCTCTGAATGGACTGTGGAGAGAAAATAACACTCTCATGCCCTCTTGGCAGTCCCATTAGTGTTGTCAAGAGACTGGCAGAGCAAGGCAAGGGTTTGAACTGTCATTGTCTACCTTGCAATCATTCTGCAAGGGGAGTAGCATCATCTTCCAGGCTGTCCATCAGGGAATAAAATTTCCTCTCCAAGAAGAGGAGAATGGAGAAATGTCTCGATGAGGATCGTTAACACATAAATGCCGTCACCCTGAGTTCTTATTTTGCTGTTTTCCCATCCCAAGAAAGTTCTGCTTGTTCTAAACTCTTGGTTTCCCTGTTTGCAAGAAGGAATAACGCAGACTTGGTTCCCACTCTGGTCTTTGAATGGGGTTACTGAAGGAGGTGGGGTGGGGCGATGTTGGTAGTTGGACCCAGCCCTTTTCACTACCAACAGCACACAGACCGGTGGTTACACCAAAGAGTTAAAAGCAAACCGGAGTGATCAGCTTTAGAAGGTGTCATTATGTACAGAACCTAGTGTCAGACACCGCAACCTTAATCGTTACCTTCTAATCCGATCTACAAGGGGAAACCCCGGAGCCCAAGAGTGTCCCCAATAGGTGAACCAAAGGAGCAAACACGGTAACAGGGCGATAACAACCAGCTCCCACCCTGTGTACATGAAGTGACAGCCCAGGTAAGGCTAAGGGCTGTGTGGGGTGGAGGGCAGAGCAACAGCCCAGCACAGGCTCTGTAGCAGCCTGCTGCAAGCAAAACAGTCTCAACTTGGGGAATTTTTGCTTAATTTAATTTCTTGCCAATTAACACCAACTTCTGGTGTCTGATTTGGGTATTGAGGGGAAAAAGAAAAAAGAGGAGACTATTAAAAAACACTTAAGAAAACACATTACGTCCTATTCCCTGGGGCTCAGCTGAAGCCAAACGCTTTCTCTCTCCCCCCCACCCCATCTAAGTCTGTACCCAGTAAGGGCTGATGCTGCCCTTTGCTTGTTACTGGTTTTCCTCCACTCAAGCATTGGTCACCCACGTCCGTAGTCCCTCGGGTGTGCTCCTCTCCCACTGTGGGTCACCCGTGGCCACGTACCTGGCACGACTCAAACCCTGCGATTTATGCCTGACACAGTGATGATCGAGCCCTGCAGAACCTTGACAGGAGGCTTCAGCCTCCCCCGGCGGATCTCTGAAACAGAGGTTGGGACATTAATATACATCCTGCTGTCGTTTCGTTGAAACGACAATGGATTGATTGCATTAAGTGCCCTGTCAGCTATTCATTAAACGCCTGATTGAAGACTGTCACTGATGCCTTTTCTCTTTTAATTAAGACAGGCACTTCTGAAGGCCGGCTGGAAGCCCGGGTGCGGGATGGGGCGGCAGGCACGGCTCCGGGCTCCTGCTGCGGGTGCTGGGCTGGGGGAGCACCAGGAGGACCCTTCCCCTGCTCCCCGCGCTGGCCTCGGATTCTGACTTTGGAGAGAGTGTTAATTAAAAACTGTTTCAAGGATTCATCTGCTGAGGCTCCTTTCTTAATTAGCACACCCTATTAGCAGTAAAACTGTGTAACACAAACAAGGTTTCACATATCTTCCCATTTTCTTCTCTTACATTTGCTGGAGCGATAATGGAAGATGGATGATCTGGGGGTGTTTCAGCTGATTAGGAGCCAAATTTTTGTTTTCTCTGTCCCTTTCTGCCCCAGCGTTACAAACATCCAGCTGCGGGAGATTTCCTCCGTGTGAGCGGCCCAGGGAAGGGACGCTTGTGCACGCAGAGGGCTCACTAATGAAGAGGTTTGGATGGCAGTAGGCACACGCCGAGCGTGTTAACATGGCGAAGACCAGCTCCCAGAGGTGCCCCAGAAGACCAAAACAGCAATAGCAAAGAATAAGTATATTGAGCCAGAAAAATGGCTTTGTTGGTGCTGAAATACATGATCTCGAGCCTTTCTGCACGCTTCGGTTACAGGGGACAGCATTAACCCTTCTGGAAACCACAGCACCTCACTGAGGGAGGGAGAAACGCTGAGTTATGCCCCACTTTGCACGGCTGCGGCTGGGTCGTGGGAGATGCAGCCGTGCATCCTTCTCTGCTCACTGGTGCCTGCAAGGGGGTCCCCTCTGAAGCAAAGGGCACAGCCCAAACCCCCGC